>NW_018021449.1:32116-42720 GCF_002006095.1 Pseudomyrmex gracilis
CGCCGCTTACCCGCGCTAGAAAAAATCAGTCCGGGAACTGTCCGGACAAACTGTGTAGATTGGCATCACATATATGAAAGACCCCGTATAACCCCCTAACTAATTTTAAAATATTTCGAAAAATATTTCGACTCCTGGATGAGTTTTTTTCATCTGATCAATCTGAAATTTTGCACAAAAATAGTGTTTAATGAGACAAACAAAACGCGCGTAATCCTCACTTTGGGAAATAAAAAACAAATTTAAAAAAAATAAAAATTATATCGACTATAATCGGTTTTAGGTGTATTTTAAAATGATTCCTTTTTCCGGTCAATCTGAAATTTTACACAGAAATAATGTTCAATGGGACAAAAAAACCGCGCGTAGTTTCTACTTCAAGAAATAAAAAACAAATTAAATAAAAAAACACTATATTGACTAAAATCGATTCTATATGATATGTAGTAAGTTTTTAAAACGCTTTCACATTTGTTTGCAGTTTTTATTTCACTTAACCTAACCTAACCTAACCTAACTTTGTCACCCGACACCCAGGCGGCGACCGACGAGGTCAGGGTGATACACTCGTCCGAAGTTCCAATAGTAATGGAGAAAGTAGAAATATTTACAAGCAAACGAGTGGAGCGAAATGAAGCGGAGTCCCTACCTTTTCTTTATCCTCGAGTCCACAAATCAATTGGAGGACGACTGTATAAAAAGGATCGGAGTTGAGAACCCCAACTGAAGAAGCGTCGGAAAAGAACTTTTAGAGAAAAGTTTCCCTTATGGGAATTGTGTTTACGTATGACATTTATTTATTTTATGGTGAACGTTTAATTTTAAGCCATTGTTTTAGTTTAAGCTCACAGTTGTAAGGTGGGACAACGACGTAAACACGTCTGTTTTTATTAAGTGTTGTTTAATGGTTAGTTTTAGTTTAAGGAATGATCACGAAGTCAGACATTTAATGTATTTTGAGTTTGGGTTTAAGTTTATTTTTTGAGGTTGTTCCGATGTATTAGGTTCGTTGGTCTTATTAAGAGGATTTTCCCCACCTTATAACGGTATACACACCAACGGTATGCATCTCGCATACACTAAAACACAAACACACAACTTAAAACAACACATACACACCATGTGAGACACAATCATACATAAACCACACACACATAAGACACAACACTTATTCTCACTTTTATGACACTTACATTTGATACACAAACATGCAGGTTAAGGCAACATACACACCCCGAACATACCACACACTCATGTACATTCAACAAACGTTCATTAAAAATTATGTTTTATTTACATGTATGACCCACACAAACACTTAAGTTAACACAATACACTTACACCACAAATACCTCGATTACACATACAGTATATCTGGATGACAATCACACGTTAACATTTACACCAAGGTCGCACAAGATACGCACACACACATGAATTTTAGTGGAACCAAACACTTACCGTACATTACACATAGACATACGTAACACACTCAACATACAACCATACGTTAACAGACACACCAAAGTCACACGTACAACGGACACCCACAAGACAAGGACACACATACACATATAGTAAGGAGGAACACACACACCACACACCTCCCGTGCACCACAGTCACACACCACACGCACATTAATACTTACCTTGACAACACACATAGGACGAACATAAACACTAAGACTAATAATCCAAACACATACCACGAACATCACGCACACACACACATCTTAGATACACTAATTGCGCTCATTAATTTTCATTTTAAATTCACCCTACAGCTACACACACATTCACACTTAATGAAGCATTCATGCGGCACTCACACAACAAACACCCAAGCTACACATTCATACACAAATCACCCTTTAACCTCACACACAAGAAAAGTAGGAGTGGAGAAAGTGACTGCGTCTGCGCCAGGGGACTCGACGTAGAGAGGAAAGAGTCGTGATCAAGCTGCCGTGGCATGCGCACGTATGTGTCAGTGCATCACGACATAAAACAAGCTTGTGCGCCTCATTTTTGTATTGTAGCGTTATTAAAACATGCAATGTACTTTGTTATTTTGTAATATTCTTGTGCAAGACATAAAATCAAAAATTGGAAAAACTTATTTTTCTTTGTGAACAATAAAAAACCGATACCGAGTGTGTGTTGCTAACAGCGCAACAATCGCATCTGTTTACATCGGCGTGTTTGAGATACAGAGCAAACTGTGCATGTTCTGACAAAGTAAAAAAAACATATTAGTAACTAATAATTGGCTTTGGAGAACTCTGTGTAAAACCCCGTCCTGTAATCCTATCCCATGACCTGGCTTGTTCCTGCCACTTCTGGAAGCACGGAAAGGATCGTCCAAAGCAGCAGGAGAGAAACCTTGATGCTTGGCGGTTTCAAAAAAGCACCCGGCGTGAAAACCTACAGATTCCGTAAGAATCCGATTATTAAATGTCTAACTCCGGTCACAACCTAACTTAACCTAATCTAACCTAATTTTAGTTTTCTTAAAATTGAGTTTTAAAAATATAAATGCGTTCCTATGGAGCCTATGGAGTGCCAAAAATTCACAAACCAAAGGCTCTATACAGACTCATTGTGTCTTCCGTGGGTAGCCCATTTCACAAATTTGCGGAATTTTTACACAGTATTATTTACAAGAACTTTCCGAACGCAAAAAGTCACATCGCCAATAGCATAAACTTTGTAAAGAAAATAAAAAAACTAAAATCCAGCAAGGTCACATGCTTTTGTCCCTTGATGTCACATCGCTATTCACAAATGTACCGATTGATCTGGTTTTGAAAGGTATCAAGATTAGGTGGAAGTACATTAGAAACAATACTAAGATCCCACTTAACGAATTTCTAACAGCCATAGAATTTGTATCAGCTTCTACATTTTTTTCGTTTGATGGCCTGATTTATAAGCAAACTTATGGTGTTCCCATGGGGTCTCCCTTATCCCCTGTTGTCGCAGACTTAGTTATGCAGAATTTAGAATCTTCCATTTTGAAAAAACTTGACTTTAAACCATTCTTTTATTACAGATATGTAGATGATTTGATTTTAACAACCTCTTCTCATAAATTAAATAATTTATTAAACAATTTCAATAGTTATAACAGCAGATTACAGTTCACTTGCAAAACAGAAACTAACAAATCATTGAGCTTTTTAAATGTCAAGCTGCTTATTGATGAGGGCAGAGAAATAGTTTTCGACTGGTACCACAAAAACACATATTCGGGTACCTTAATTTTTACTACGCACACCCAACATCACAAAAAGTGGGGACAATTATAGGTTTGGTAGACAAGGTTTTTCATTTATCTCATCCTCAATTTCATAAAAAAAACCTTAAATTCATTATAGACATTTTAATTAAAAATAATTATCCTTTACACTTTATTTTCAATATTATTAACAACAGAATAAAATTCATCATCAACAACCAACTCAAAGATACATCGAACCAAATATCGGACACAATAAAAAAATCAAGAAGAGGAAAAGAAAAAATTTTTCGTGCTGCCTTTCATCAATAAGTTTGCTGACTCATTGTCAAAGACCATAAAAAAATAGAAAGAACTTCAAGACCGGCCCAGTGGTCTCGCGGCCTGAGTGCAGGGGCTGCGAACCTGGAGGTCCCGAGTTCGAATCCGCTCACCACCTAAGGATTTTTTCCGGGCCGGTCCCTTTCAACCGAGTTTATCGGTTGATTGGCGAACTTAATCGGGCCTCCAAAAATTAATTCGGGTGTAATCCCGAATTAAGTTCCCTCCCACAAGGCGATCGTAGTCATAACACCTTGAGCACGAGCCCGACATAGATGGGCACGCCCACTGTGAAAGACGGCCGTGTATCGCGTGGTAGTAGGTAAAAACTGCACATCCCCCCCACCCACATTCGTTCTGAGAATGTATATCTATAGACTGGCGTTTGCTCCTTTCTCGCAGGGGCGTGAGCCATATAAGCAAAGAAGAAAAAGTAGAAAGAACTTCACGTTAGCGTATAGAAGCATTAATAAATTAAACACGTTTATTAGAGCAATTAAAGACCCGATTGAACACGATTTCAATAAAAATATCGTATATTGCATTCAATGTGACTTTTGCAACGCGACATACGTAGGCCAAACAAAGAGAAAATTAAAAACAAGAATAAGATAACACAAAAACCAGATTAATCGAAACTCGGAAAATCAATCTGTGGTCACAGAACATAGATTCAAAAACAACCATGATTTTTGTTGGGAAAAAGTACAAATATTGAACGTAAAAACCATTTGAACAAGAGATTGATTTCGGAGATGATACATATTAGATTACAGACTAATGCTATTAACATAATGGCAGATGCAGAAAATTTAAAACCTTACTTCTCCTTTATAGAATCTCTCAATACTAAATAATACGTTTGATCATGTTTGCGAAGTGTGTTGTTTGTACACACATACTTGTCTTAATTTCAGAGATGGGATTTGGGACATATAAGACCTGTTTTGTAAGGGCTGAGCATCAGTACTTTGTTTATTTCCTAGACACTGTGTGTGCTTATAAGAAATTCATCTCGGCACATGAGACGGAGTATTGATGCGCAGTTCAAACTGAATTGTGTGAGTTTTGTTAATTTATCAATTGTTATTTGTTGATCATTGTTTATTGCGATTATGTTTTAACATTGGATTCTCGCTCATTTATGTCATCTTTTATATCCTAATATAGAATTAATAATGTCACTGAGGAAGACTCAATCCAGGAGTCGAAACGTCTGACATTAATAAAGAGACATTAACATACACTGACACCCAGTATTTTCGCCTCGTATCGGCTTATTCCTTAATTATTATTTTCTTTAAAAGTATAAATATTTATAGTTTAAATATTTATAGTATAGATATTATAGTATAAATATTTATACGAGGGCTGTTTGATAAGTCAGTGACTTTTTGAAAAAAAAATATATTTTTTTTGGCAAATAAGCGTTTTATTTTTCAACGTAATCTCCTTTTAGCTCGATACATTTAGTCCAGCGATTTTCCAATTTTTTTATTCCTTCCAAATAATAGGTTTTCTCAAGGCCCTCAAAATAGGCGTTTGTTTCGGTGATGACCTCTTCATTCGACCCAAATCTCTTACCAGCCAGCCATTTCTTCAGGTTTGGAAATAGGAAATAGTCGCAGGGGGCTAAATCTGGAGAATATGCTGGATGGGGTAGCAGTTCGTAGCCTAATTTATAGATTTTTGCCATCGCGACAACACACGTGTGCACCCGTGCATTGTCTTGATGGAACAGCACTTTTTTTTCCGCTAAATGCGGTCGTTTTTGCTTCAAATCAATATCGAATCTGTCTAAAAGCTCTGAATAATATTCGCCGGTGATCGTTCTACCCTTTTCAAGGTAATCGATGTGAATGATACCGCGTGCATCCCAAAAAACTGTGGCCATGATCTTGTTGGCTGACAGACTCACTTTGGCCTTCTTTGGTGCACGTTCACCCGATGAAACCCACTGTTTTGATTGTTCCTTAGTCTCTGGTGTATTGTGATAGATCCATGTTTCGTCCACGGTTACAAAACGGCGCAAAAACTCGTTCGGATTGCGGCTGAACATCGCCAAACACTCCTTTGAAGTGGTCACACGGTTGCGCTTATGGTCGAGTGTAAGCAATCGCGGCACCCATCTCGCGGATAGTTTTTTCATGTCCAAATATTCATGTAAAATATGATGTACCCGCTCAGTTGAGATGCCTACAGCCTCAGCCACCTCACGTACTTTNATTCTCCGATCGTCCAATATTATTCCATGAATTTTATCGACGATTTCTGGCGTGATGACCTCTTTTGGGCGACCTNAACGTTGGGCGTCACTTGTGCTGGTACGACCACAACGGAACTCAGTAAACCACTTCTTAACCATTGAAATTGATGGTGCAGATATCCCATAGTATTTATCAAGTCTTTCCTTGGTTTCAGTGATGGTTTTTTACGCAAAAAATAATGCTTAATCAGCACACGAAATTCACTTTTTTCCATTTTTGTTAAAGTTCACGAGGTTGTCTACTTTCAATGGCTGTCAAACACAAACTAAATGACTCAGCTTGCTCAAAATTTAACAGTAGTTTATTAATAGATGGCGGTTGAGGGCAGCAGTGTTGCATTTTAAATTACTGCGCGATAAATTCAAAAANTCACTGACTTATCAAACAGCCCTCGTAGTATAGATATTATAGTATAAATATTTATAGTATAGATTTTCAGTACTAACAGTGAATATCAAAAAGAAGCCAAAATGTATGTATGGAGGCAGTGGCGCCCTTCTAATAGAATCCTTGCGAGAGGCTCCACTATAAAAAAAAAAAAACACTAGACATATAGATTTGCATTGAATCTCGCTTCACGTGAAAATTAAACTTGTGATACGATATAATTGTAGACTTAATTTCTCAAAGCATCATACAATAGAAAGTAGATCTTGCTTTTTGCAAAAAATAAATTTGTACCTTTTCGTGCAAAGCACTGTTTACTCTCATCGTCCGCTACGTTAAAATTCTTTTCAGTAAATAGAATTATCATATGTAATATTTTTATCATGTATTATATATGTGTATACATATCACATAAAATCGACTTTAATTGATAATGTTTTGATGTGGTTTTTTAATGTGTTTTTCATTTCTCGAGATGGGGACTGCGCGCGTTTTGTTTGTCCCATCGAACACTATTTTTATGCAAAATTTCAGATTGATCAGGAGAAGGAGTCATTCTGAAATACACCGAAAATCGATTTTAATCAATATAGTATTTATTTTTTTTTTAAGTTTGTTTTTTAGTTCCCAAAATAAGAACTACGTGCGTTTTGTTTGTCCAATCAAACACTATTTTTGTGCAAAATTTCAGATTGATCGGGAGCAGGGGCCATTTGGAACTACACTCTCAAAACTTATTGGAAATATTAAAACTTTATTTACACAAAACGTTTATAGAACAATGTTTTCTATTTAGCCACATCAATAAAATTACAAAAACTAATTTTTTTTTAAATTGTTTAAAAATGTTATAAAAACAAATTTTTTAAAGCAAGTCTATTAATGTAGGTAAATAGAGGCGTTCGTACCATAAAACTTTTGTATAAAACAATTTTAGATATCTCTAATAGTTTCTAAGATACATCAAGAAAACCGCAAAACCGTTTTACACATAATGAGTGTTTCACTGTTTAGAATCGATTTTAGGCCGCTATTGAAAATTTTTACATTTATGTAGGTATCTATACATGTGTACAAAGTTTTATCATAAGAACATCTCTATGTAATCGCATAGTAATACAATTTTGAAATAAGTTTTTTCCAAAATTTTTTTTTAGTACATTTTATATAAGGAACTTGCGTTATATACTACGATAAAGATATTGATTTTTTAAATAGAAATTCTTTTATTTTCCGAATATTTCTATGTTGCAATGCAACTTGACTTGAGAGATCATTGAGCACGTGTATATTGCAGTTTTTATATCGCATATTGTATATGTAATGTATTACGCACATAGTACTCACTTACGTAAGCACAGCGCATAGTAGTTATGTACGTTATATGTGAGAATATTTTGCAATAATTTTCCATATTCAAAAGACTTTGACAAAAGGAAAATGTAAATAATTGTAACACACAAATTGAATGCCATACTTAAATTTAACTTTTTTCGCCTTATTGATGTTACGTCCTGGAGACTCCACGGTCCCCTTTTTTTGCAACGCGACGCGCCAACGCATAGCAAACCCTTTTTTGTATAAATAATAAAAAGCAATAAATAACTCGAACGGTCTCCTATCGTTTGTAAACTTAGACTCCAGACGATAGGAGAGCAAACGGAAATCATATCGACGCCCGCAAAGATATAACGAGCAAGAAAAATTTACTATTTAAACACTTTGAGCAGCTTTCCAAACAAACCCGGATATCTCTGGGTCATGAAAAACACCGCTTATAAAAATTAGAGCGGCCGGCGCAAATAGAAACTCCGGCGCCACGAGCAATTTTATTATAAGCAAATAGCAAAGGGTCTATGTGGCATGATCGGAATAAAACTACACTCTCCCTTTTCCCTTCTCCAAAAAATTGGACAAGCCGACCAAGGCGAGAAATCGTTGTCGATTGGCGATCACACAAAGGTTACCCGACGACTAATTAACAAATAGCAACCAGCAAGGCCCAACCAAGTTTTCCGATTTGAAGAAACTCGGTGAGCACTTGCTGACTCAAAAAGATATATAAGACGGGACTCTCGGGTCTGAAGTCAGAAAAACTTCTGATTTCCCCGGGAGTGCCGCAGGAAATTTGCGACAAGTGAGTGCGCGTAAAAAAGGGTAAGTGTACAAAGAGAACAAGCCGACCGGGCCATCCACGCCAGCTCCAGCCGCACCGGTTCGAACTGACTCGCCGCCGATCATCCAGCAGCTAAGCCGCACGGGGGCTACGAGACCCAACAGCATCCAGTCGAGATCATCTAAGTAGTAAGTCCACATCATTATATATACGGAGGTTCCACTTCTCGCGAAATTAACAGCTGATGTCGTGACTGATTTTCGGAGAGATCGAGAAAAACGGTTAAAATAAACGAATAGATAGACGCGCTCACAAATTCGAATTCTTCGGAAGGGTTACTCGCGGTGTATAGCCGTCTCGGGCGGCAGCCGAAATTTTTGGAAAGGCTACTCGCGGTGTATAGCCGTCTCGGATGGCAGCCGAATTTTTTGGAAGGGCTACTTGCGGTGTATAGCCGTCTTGGGTGGCAGCCGAATTTTTTGGAAGGTCTACTCGCGGTCTATAGCCGTCTCGGGTGGCAGTCGAATTTTTTGGAAGAGCTATTCGCGGTGTATAGCCGTCTCGGGTGGCAGCCAAATTTTTATATATTTTCTTTCCCAAACCACGTAGTAAACAAGTCTCAACATCTCCGAAAACGGTCGAGAAGCCAAGAAAATACAATAACAAAAGAAAATACAATACCATAAATTGAGCATAATTGCATAAAATCGTTTAAGTGGAACCCCGGCAGAGAACTTCGCAAACAGGTAAAAAGGCCCAGCGCTACCGACGCAACATAAAATAATCGCAACGAGCGGCAGCGCTCGCGCTAAACAAAGCGGAGCCGACCAGGCCTATTGACGCCACCTCTCCCGCAACGATAGAAAACGATAGCAACAACGACAATAAAATAAGAAATCCCAGCGATACACACACAACCTCATCGCACGCGCACGCACACCCATTGACACACTTGCACGTAGACACCTCTCACGCACAAAATAATAATAATAATGATCACGCACACGTAGAAACACACACAGACACACATACACACGACGATTCGTGGTATGAAGCTTTCTCGTACTCACCTGTAACCCCCGATCCTCCCGCAGACGCTCAATCCTCCCCTGCTCCTCCCGTGAACAATCCACCGCCTTCACCTTCTCGCTCCCCCTCTTCAACGCACCCTGAGACCTCTTGTCCCGCAGAAAATCCCGCGGATGTGCAATCCGCGCCGACTCCTCCACCCCCTCCTCGCTCTCCTTCCCCTATACCTTTCACATCCGGGCAAGAGCCCGCAGACGAATCTTCCGATTCCTCTCGACCGACCACTCCACCGCTCGACTCCAAATTACAACACTTCCTTAAGTTAGCCTCCGCTTACCAAAAAGCAGATCCTAAAAAATTACCTTTTGTAATCGATCCTTTAAGAATAGATCCATCTGATCTCTTTCACCTAGTATCTACCACTCCATCCAGAAAACTCCTCCCTGTCGAATTTCTGTATCTAGATGACATCCGCTTAGTCCCAGTCCGTCATTTTTATTTTATATTTCCTCCTAGTTACGCTAACCTCCATGAAATAATAGAAATTGATTTAGAATAATGATTTCTATAGCTAGACCACGAATCGACGTCTTACACATGCACCCGACACGCTTACATTTGTAAAAACCCGCCGGAGGTCCCTTCACACGCTCTCGCGACACATCCACACGTACACATTCTTTCCTCTGCCCCGCTACATCACATTCATCCACACGACAACACACCTAACGCAAAAACTTTGTAACAATAAACTCCTTTAATGAATAAATTAATATGTTTTATATCCAATTAGTTTGATTAAATCGACCTCTCATTCTCCACATCCTCAATTGATCTTACGGTCTCGTCCTTAGTCCGTAGAGTTAAATCTCTATACTTAAAAAGAGACCGACGAGCGGGGCCTCATAGAATAGAGTAAGATCGGCATACACTGTTGACCTGTCCGTGAGAGCATACAAACTCGCTCGACTCTGCCGCAGCGGGATCGCCATTCTGCTGTGCGGAGATAGAGAAACGACAGCTCTCTGTTACTCCACCATAGCCCGACCGTAACCGTGGGCCAGGACGTAACACTGACTAACACATAAAATTTCAGTATAATATCTTGAAAATTTAGTCTACGGTCTATTATATTTTTTGATACCAGTATATAATTTACATACACAGTTTGTCCGGAAAGTTCCCGGACTACGTGAATTAAAAATCGAAAATGAAAGATATGGTTTATTAAACAAGTTTACACTTC
>NW_018021449.1:43455-45830 GCF_002006095.1 Pseudomyrmex gracilis
CTAAGTAGTTCCAGCGTTGACCGCTCGATAGCGCCGCTTACCCGCGCTAGAAAAAATCAGTCCGGGAACTTTCCGGACAAACTGTGTATACATTTAGTTCCTAATCGCCGGCGTATCACTTGGCAACACGAGTCAGACACAGTATAACACGCCGACGTTTGTGTTGCACTCGACACTACATAATGAATAATGTAAATAAGATGATAAAACTCCTATAGATAGAAAGTTTTTCGTTACGTAGGTTACGTAAGTTTAGTATAAAATGTACCCACCAAGTGTAACAATTCAATCAAAGAAAGATTATTTAATGTTTAATGTTCAAAAAACTTTCTCTTCTTTTTAACAAACCGTAACAAAACAAAATGGTACATGTAAATCTTGCAAATGTTATAAATATGTTAATTGTTTTATTCCAAATTTTAGATATTCTACAAACATCTGTAAATAATAAAAAAATCGAATTACATGATACTGTAAAGAATATTATACAAAATGCAACGGATGACTTATCATTTGCTTTTCAGACCAACATTACATTAGAATTCGAGAATTATTGGGATGCAAATATATGTGATGCAGAATTTGTTAGAATAAACAAAGTAGAAGAACTTGAAGAAAGTGATATAGATGAAGAAGAAGATACTTGTACATCAGAAGGAGAAATTTTAAATAATGATTATAAAAGAAGAGCTGTTGAGTTCTGAAGGAAATTGGAAAAAAGAGACATTTTACACTTTATCAACAGTACAACGCCTCTTTAGAAAGGTAACGTCTTTGTTGCAGCTGTATAGATGGCATCAATCTCTAAAATAACGTGGTACTCATAGACAAAAACTAGTTGATATTTCTACATAAGTCTCGAAAAAGTTTAAGGACGCTAACGACAACAACAAAATTATTCATGATTTAGATCTACGACGGGCGCTAGAAGCAAAAGAACAAATTAATCTTCCTCAATTTAAAGAAGGAGCAACGTGAATATTAAATTTTAAAAGAAAACACGGGATTGTGTCAAGAAAAATACAAAAATTTATAAACCGTTCCTCAAAGACAAATTGAGAACAATTACAAATTGCATGCCAAGAATTCATAAGTTCTGTGAAATCATTTATAGATCTGTTTGAAACACAAAATATATATAATGCAGACAAAAGTGCGTTTAATTTGGAAATACATTCAGGCAGAACATTGACAATACAAGGTGTTAAAACAGTTGAAACCATAGTTCAATCACAATCAGCAATTACACACAGCTACACAATTTCTGCAAGCGGACGACTACAATCACCTTTTTATTTGGTATTGAAAGAAACCAGTGGAAATTTTGGGCCACGTATAGAAGAGACTTTATTTAGACCTGCAAATATTTTTATTGCAGCATCAAAATCAGGAAAATTAACTACACAACATTTTCAATCTCGGTTTACAAATGTATTTTTACTCGCAACTAAAAGCTTCAATGTGTTATTCATAAATTCTTGGAGCAAGCATTGTTCCGAAAACTTACAAGAGTTTATGCCTTCTAAAGATAAAGACGATATACAAATTTTAACAATATAAAAAAAAACTACAAGAATGATTCAATCTCTTGATGTTTAAGGATTTAGACTTCGGAAAAACTTTGTGAGAACATTCAGTGATCGCGTTATATTATTAAATTATGATACCAATTTACATTTGTGAAATAATATCATCAAATTACAATCCTTAACACATATACACCTATCTTCTCCACGATTCCATAATCTTTTTGAATATGCGTAGTTTAAAAGTGACTACATTGAAGAACGACTACGATAATTCAAAAATCCAGTAGAATTTTGTTTCTCCGGAAAAGATATACAAAAAATACCATGCTGTTCTATATGTAAAGCAACCGCTTTAATACGTTGTTCCTGGTGCAAGAAATATTATTGTATGCATCATTTTTTTTAGGAATATTATGACTGTAAACACTATGAAGCATAAGTTTTCGTAAGTAAAAGATTTTTATTCTCATAAGTATAGAGTTTATTGCTACTGTTTAAATAATAATAAATATTCTTATACTTTATAGAACATGTTCTGTAACACATGGTGTGATAGTTCTAATGGAAACTATTGTCAACCTATAGAGTTACTGCACGATATCCGCCACAACTTAAGGAATGAGAGCACACGTTTATTCAAGCAAAATAAATGACATCTATTACGAATTGTTATAAGGTGCTTGTATAAGGTTAAACAATATGTTTAATTACAGGGTGCGGCGCCAAAATCCGGACAAATTATATATGTTTTTCTAAATATGTTTTATTGCTACAATGAAAAGATTTACAAAATTTGTTTAGCTCCATTGTTTGTAAGGCCATAAATAATATATTCACTCAATATAT
>NW_018021450.1:0-3170 GCF_002006095.1 Pseudomyrmex gracilis
GGTGCAGCCACGCCAAGTTTTTTTGCCTTAATTATTTTTTATATTTCGACTTTTTACAAAAGGCAAAGTCTACCTATTGATACATATATAATAATTTTATACTTTTTATTTTTTTTATATATTATACATAAAATGTTATATGTATGTAAACTTAAATGTTATAAAGAGTGTTTGGTAATTGTCGTCCAGCCGCTTGTAGGAAGATAAAAGGACATATTCTAAAACATAAAGTTCTATACCACTTTGCATGATTCGCAATAATTAACGAAATATTAAATAATACAGGTCCGCTAATGAGCATGCATCCAACGTAAGAATAGTCCAGTTTATCGCGGCGTAGCGACGGAATGGAAAAAGCCCATACACTTTTTATCTTTCTCTCTCACTTTGTTTTTCACTTTTTCTCTCTCTCTCACAGTGTAGACGCATGTATATTGGCACCATTTTTTACACCACAAATAAACTGACAGTTCCCCACCACCTAGCTGGTCGTTTTTCCTAACCACCTAGCCGGTCGTTTTTCCCCACCACTTGCCTTTCTAGTCAGAAAACGAGAAAAATTACAAGTCAAAACGTTTTCTGTAAACAGCTTTGAAAACAATCCTCGGAAAAAAAAGCACATTAATACTTTTCTTTTCTGTTTTTTTACCTAAATCGATTAAAAGTAGAATAATGCCGATCGGTTCAGTCAGTATTAAGATATTGCTGATTGAATTTTTCCCCACTCCTAAAATTCTTCATTTTCGCGTATTAAGAGGTACGGTGTGTTTCGCACAGTTCGGGCGCACTGCGCGCGCGTGAACTTGATGCGAGGCACTACCGTGCCTCTTGATATTCTGAATTGAAAAAGTTTAAAAATTCACGAATTTGGCGATGGTTCAATTCTGTTGTTCTAATAAAATAGACAACTTTAATAAAACTTTTCATTACTTCTTCATATTTCAGGGATTTTGCACATAATGTTTCCTGATGAATGATGCAATGTATAGAATATATTTCTTGTCCTGATTGCGATCTTAATTTTGATTTCAGACGCTCTATAAATCCAGCATGTTGTCCCACCATTGCTGCAGCACCATCGGTAGCACCCGAAACTAAGGTTTCCCACGACAACGAGATATTTGTCATTGCTTTTTCTACACTATTTATTACATTTTCTCCCGTTGTAGTATCTTTCAAAGATATAATATCTATTAACTCCTCTCTAATTAATAAATTATTATTTACTCCACGAATAAAAATCGCCAGTTGTGAAATATCTGTGATATCGGTACTTTCGTCGAGCGCTAATGAATAGGCGATAAACATTTTCGCTTTTAATTCTAACTGTCGCACGAGATCTGCACTAAAATTTTCAACGCGACGTGCTACAGTACGAGCGGACAATCTAATTGCTTTAACTTTTCCAATATCATTTGGACACACAGATTCTGCCGCAATCTCTAAACACTTTTGTTGTGAAATTTAGTTTTAATTTTGTTTGGGCCATTGAGCAATTGCGGTAAGTACGCATCATTGCTCAATCGACCCGGTTTTGTTTCAAAAGGGTAACAAGCAGCATTTCTTTGTAAATGAAATCTGCTTGTTAAGCGTAATGTTAAGTATGATACAGACACAGCACGCAACGTCAGCGGCCTACGTGCAGTAGTAATTAGGTCGCTAAACTGCTGAATGATCGCGATCGATTCCTTTAAAAGATCGATCGCGAGCAACGACAGGCAGATAGTGAGTAGCTGTTGAATACTGTGTGGCTCCGAGTCCATCCGGAGAGTTTACCGCAGTATAGCAACGGCTAAGAGTCAGAAATAGCGTGCGGTAAATGTACAAACTATTGTAAAAGTAATATCTAAGAAACTTAGACAGTTTGTAAAAATCTCATTCTACAACCAAGTCCTACGACTCCCCATAATCTCAACACTTTTTTATAAAAAATCCACAAGGAAACGGTCGTGACTCTNGTGCAATTGCGTGTGAGATTTTGTAACTCGCGTATTTAGCAGATGCAAGATCCGATTCTTCTGCCTATTATTATTATTANAAAAATATATTATTAAACTTTAATTATTATAATTAAAAAAATTATGTATTAATATAATTATGATATATAAATAAAAATTACCTCATAATCAATGACTCTCGATTTTAATTCTTTTAAAAGTTCCATTCGCTTTACTCCTTCAATTTTATTATGTGTAGATTTATGTTTAGATTTATAATGTCTTTCTATATTATATTTTTTAGCAGTGATGGTTATTCCGCATATTAGGCACTTAGCTTCATTATTTATTTTAATTATAAACCATTTTTCCCATAATTTGTCGACATCTACATGACTTTTTCTTTTACTTCTATTGTCTTCCAGAATAACTATATTTGCCGGATCGAAGTAAAAACTTCAAATATTTATAATTGTGATAGTTGTACTCTAATTTAATGGTTAGAAATAAAAGAAAAATAGTTGATACATTGGCCGCTATGCAACAAAAACAGAAAATAAGCGGGAAAATCCGAGTTCGACTCCTGAAGTATTTTTCGCAATGGATGTTTTAATTTCGAGAGAAGTAAATTAAATATTTCATTTAATGTGATGCAAATCAAGATGCGTCCTAGATAAATTTTCGAATTGTAATTTCAGTTTGAATCATTACGTGTATATTAATTTACGCGTTTAAATAATATATAATATATTTGCATGTACACTTACCATTGGGCTCGTATCGGTCTTCAATACTTAGTTTGACAATTTCACGAATCTTTAATATTTTTGATAAATAGAAAATACACAAAAAGCAACAAATGTTTGTAATTTATAAATTACAAACAAGTCGATAACTGGAATGTCTTTTTCTCGGAAAGAGAAGTGTTTCACTATAGAAAGTAAAAAAATTAAAAAAGGTACTAAAAAATCAAAATTATATTCTTAACTGAGTTTTACATATATGTACATTAGTTAATTTTTTAGCACACTTTCTTATTACACTAAATATACATATACTAGAACTAGATGAAAGATGGATGGTATAACTGGAAAAAANAGTAATGTTTTTTGTGCAAAACTAAGTCAAACATGTAAAATAAAATTACTATATTTTAGCAAGTTTATTTCTTTTCTTTATTTGATATAACAAATTAAAATTATAAGATAGTTAAAAATATAAAAATTATATAGT
>NW_018021450.1:3755-8807 GCF_002006095.1 Pseudomyrmex gracilis
AGTGCCAAAAAGAATAAGTGCGCTCCTGAGTTCTGAATAATGATGATCATAATATGCGTGCGTAAAGGCCGGGCGATCGCGAGCGTTCGCGGGCGCCCGTGCCCGTTTTCAGCGTTTTGCCGACCCCTGCAGTAGCGGACAAAACTTGAAAACGATGAATTGTAATTTAGATTATAAACATGTTACATGAATATTTTTATTTCATTTGGATTGCGATTTTTGAATAACAATATGTTCAACTATATGTTTGACCTTCTTGACTTCAAAGCGTCGGTTATCAAATGTAAATAATATTGAAGTTTCAGCAGGTAGTTTTCTGTGACCGTTTGTAAACAGCGGACATAAGTTTAAGACGATCAGTCTAAAAATTATTGTAATGAAATTCTTTGAATGTTTTGATTCAAAAATTTCTAAATCAGGGTTTAGTTTATTCTTAGTCGCTGAAACCTTATCTACTCAACAGCAAAGTATGGGTAAATCGAGGAATTTACCCAAACAAAAATGGTTTTCAGATTCTTGTTTCTATTACTTAGTTGCAAAATACCACGTTTTTAAAAGTAATTACTTTTAATTATTTAAACAATTGATTGTTAATAACAAATTCTAGGGACTTAAAACCACACTGGTATTTACCAGTGTTTTACGCTGATTCCAACGGTGAAAATCGTTTGTTCCTATCTTTTGTGGTTTTTGTTATATTAATTTTGCAAGTTACGTAATAATATGTGGTTTGGACTTAAGTGAAACGTGGCTACCGGTAATAGGAACACGATGGGAACTCGTGCGGGTCGATAACTTGCTCGGATGTACGATTTTTAGCAAGTGTTTACTTACCGACCGTGGTAAATGTGCAAGCATGGTAAAACGATGGTACTGGTAATAGTACCGACTTTGGTACTTGAAAAAAACGGTAAATATTAGTATAATCGGTTACCGGCATGAGTTACCTATTAACTTTGCGTCTTACGGCTTCTTTCACTGTACGCACACTTATCTTACACTTCTAGTCTACGGTCAGCACTTAAGGTAGTGTTTCAAAAAAATTTTCTCTCGACCAATCAGATCGTTTTCGTCGTTTTTAAACGGGTTCCCGAAAAGACTTCAGGAAGAGACTTTCGTGACGGTACTCGCAAAATTTCAAAAAGTTAGAAAACGCAGCAAAACTATTGACCAATCAAAACGCGTTTTACCGAACCAGTTAACCAACGAGATTTCTTTTACTTTTTTCAGTGGTTTAAAACATGAATTTCAAAAGCAACCTAACTCGGCGTAATTGCTGCGTGCCTTGTCAACTTGTACGAGAAGTTTTTTCACTTTACCCAATCAGGTTGTTTGTCACCAAACAATCAGCCAATCAGACGTTTTCACTGATTTTATCCGATTTCCTGAGCGAATTTTGAAGAAAAAAACAGTAGACGTGATTTGTGAAAGTCCGGAGACTTAGAACTGACACAAAACTGTTTCGACCAATCAAACGATTTTACGAGTTTTTAATCGATTTCCGGCTGATTTGTAGGAAAAGAACTATGGGAGATGACTTACCAGGACCCGACGAGTTGGAATCCACGACAAAACGACTGACCAATCAGATTGCGAGTTACTAGGAAACTGACCAATCAAAGCTTGGCGCGGTGAAAAACAGCTTAATACTACGCGTAGAGGACTGTGAGCTTGTACAGACGTGAAAAACAGTTGCACGAACTTGGGTAACATAAGATTATGTAAAATACGTAATTTTAAGAATAACATTTGTAATACGCAACCTAAAGTGGCGTTACTAACTTGGTACAATTATATAGCAGTATGTGAACATAATATAGTGCATGCAATTATAATATAAAGTATGTGATTACAACATAATTGTATGTGGTTATAGTCTATGTAATTACAATATAGTGTATGTGATTATAGTATGATGGTTCTCGTCGTAGTGTAACGTCATTGCGGACGACGGTTGTCGTCGTAGTTTAACGTCATTTCGGACGACGGTTGTCGTCGTAGTTTAACGTCATTTCGGACGACGGTTGTCGTCGTAGTTTAATGTCATTGCGGACAACAGTTGTCGTCGTAGTTTAACGTCATTGCGGACGACGGTTGTCGTCGTAGTTTAACGTCACTGCAGACGAGATGGAGGTAAAAATGTCGGGACGTGACAGTATTTTTAATGATACACAAGTCGGCCATTTCTTCATTGAAGGCAATTTGACAGCACAGGTATACACAATCATGCTTTGCGAGCAAATTGTTCGAGCTATTTGAGACATAGCTGGTGGAAATATGGATGAAATATATTTCCAACAGGATGGAGATTCACTTTATTATGGTGTCATTGTCCGTCAATATTTGAATGAGGTCTTTCAAAATAGGTGGATAGGGCAAAGGGGTCATTTAGTGGCCACCTCAATTTCCGGATTTAAACTTATTTGACTTTTCTTTGTGGAGTTACATGAAAAGTAAAGTTTATGCCACCAAGCCTCAATTTCTACTAGTTTGTACATTATGGCCATGTAAAAATAAACACTTTAAATATCTTGCGAACCGGAAAAGTTACCGAAAAACGGTTGTATAAATCTTTATTCTATTACTTAGATGCAAAATACCACGGAATAAAAAGTTGATAAATTTATTTTTCCAACAATCGTTGGTTAACAACAATAGTTAGACGAAACACACTGGTATTGTGCAGTTTTTTACGCTGAAGACGATGGTGCAAACCGTGTTTTTGTATTTTTTAGTTTGTGAAATCCTAATTTTGCAACTTACGAGTTGCTGCCTGGTTCTGCTCTGAGTTACTAAACTGATGACTAACGGTAAATGAAACATGATGATAACTCGTGCGGGTTGATAAATTACTCGGAAACTTGGTTTTTGGCAATTGTTAATTTACCAACCGTGGCAAACCTTTAAGTATGGTACATTAATGGTAATGGTACTATTACCAACTCTGGTATTTGAAAGGAACGGTAGGTATTAGTAGAACCCGTTACCGGCATGAGTTATCTATTAACTTTGTGTCTTACGGGTTATTTTACTGTACTCGCATCTATTCGAAGTTTACATGCTATGGTTAAGAAGCGCAAAGCTTAAAGGCGGCGTTTTTAAGGAAGACTCTTTTGACCAATCAGAACACCTTTTGATTTCTAACCGGATTTTTGAAGTGATTTTTGAACGAGACTTATCGGGTGGTATTTACACGGGTTTACAGAGCTACAAGAATTGATAAAGCTACTGACCAATCAAATCGTTTCTCGATTGGTTGACCATTTTCCTGAACGTACTTTTGAGAAAGATTTAGTGGACCCTACTTGCAGGCGTTTAAAGAGTCTATAATTTGCAACAAAATTAGTGACCATACAAACGCGGTTTACTAAACTGGTTAACCAGTGAGATTTTTTTTCTTCTTTCTCAATGGTTTAAAACATAAATTTCAAGAGAAAGCTAACTTGGCTTAGTTGCTACGTGCTGTGTCAATTACTACGGCAAGTTTTTGCACTTCAGCCAATCAGGTTGTTTGTCACCAGGCAATCAGCCAAGTATATAGTTTTATTAATTGTGACAAATTTCCTGAACGAATTGTGAAGGAGGCAACAGTTGGTGCGACTTGTAGGCGTCTAGAGACTTAGAATTGACAAAAAACTGTCTTGACCAAACCGATGATGTTACGGGTTTTCAACTAACTTCTCGGCCGATTTGTAGAAAAAGAATTACGGGAGATGACTTACAAGGACTTGACAAGGACTTGACAAGTCGGAATCCACGATAAAATCATTGACCAATCAGATTGGTTGTTACTAGGAAGACGACCAGTCATATTTTGTCAGAGTTTACAACAGGTAAATTTTACTTGTAAGTTAACAAAACGTGTAGTATACGTTAAAAGCAGTTATATGAACATAATGAATGCAAAAAAACAGGGAAAACGACACGTGCAAAATTGGTAGATACAAAAACGCGACTCGGAGTAGTAAATTCGTAAGTTTAGGTGATGACACAGTGGTTTGTACCGTAGTTTAACGTCTTTGCGGACGCTTGACAGTGGGAGATACTACTGACAATACATGATAATAAAATAAGATAAGAAGAGAAAAAAGAGAAAAGAAAGAAAAAGGTAAATCAGGTCAACCGAGCTCACCATGTCTACGGACGTGACACTTTATCCCAGCTCCCGGTCATATCTTTATCCTCCGGCCCGGTAAAGCCTCAGGAGTGACCAAAAAGGGAGGGCGTACGTCCGGCAAGTGTAGACGACCGCAAGACCGTGACCCGGCTTCTGAAAGGTAACATATTAGGTAGATTCTGGCTTCTCACGCGTCAGTCCTATACTCAAAACAAGAGAGGTGCGTCACGAGCGCAAGCTTGTTGTCTCCTTCCATTCCGTAGACAAGAATGGTGCTCACGAGAGCTTGCTTGTCGTTTCCTTTTGTTCTGTAAACAAGAAAAATGCTCACAAGTGCACCCTTGTCTTTTCCTTTCATTCTGTCGACAAAAAAGGTGCTCACGAGTGCACTCTTGTCATTTTCTTTTGTTCCGTAAACAAGAAAGGTGCTTACAAGTGCACGCTTGTCACCTTCTTTCAAGATATAAGAGTGATAGAAGTGCGACTTGATTGCATGCTTATTCTGTGTATTTGTTTCTAAAAGACACACCATCCAGGTACTCCAGCCCGCCAGAGAAAACGTCGCACGCGTCGGGGAAGCAGAACCTATCAGTTGAGAAATTTATTAAGGAATTACGCGCGTGATGGACAATTCGACCCGTTATACTTAGAGACAACCAACACCCGGTCGACAAACACGGCAGGACGCGACGTGAACAGATTCCGCGTTCAACAAATACAGGAGAACATTTTGCTAGGTCCTTTCCGTGCGTTACATATAACAAGTAAAACAATCGTAGGAAATCATCGCATTATTATTAGACCAAGGTGGAAGTTAATACAACTCAGCAACCCAAGGTTGCTGTACTCGGCAACAATTTCGCCATCAGACTCGCGAGGTAAAGTATATAGGGCGTGTTCCGTTTGACCACAGTACGATTCGACACCGATCGATT
>NW_018021450.1:10657-16212 GCF_002006095.1 Pseudomyrmex gracilis
TTCGGATTCAGCGACCCCAAAAACATATAATAAACATGGTCTGATCCCCAGGCCAAAGAAATTTTTTTTTTGTGTGGCTGTGTAATTAAACCGTAGTCCGTAACGGTCGGTAATCAAATAACAATCAGTAACTGTCAGTCCAGTCATCAATTCCCGACCGAAATTCTCATTTTCTGCCCCAGGAAAGCTCAGTCGGCTGACCAAAAATGGAGAACGTACGTTCAGCAAATGTAAACGGTGTCGTCGGATCGTGACTTTGCGCACTTGGGCGGAACATAAAGAGATAAAAATTTGGTGGCAGCGGTGTGAGTTATTGAGAATATCGGGAAAAAAACTGCAAAAAAACATAACAAGTGTTACGTTCCAGAGACCGGGTCACGGTCCTGCGGCCGTTTACACCTACCGTACGTACGTCTTTTTTTTGGTCAACCCTGAGGGTTTACCGGGGCGGAGGATGAAGATATGACCGGGAGCTAAGGTAGGGTCGTCTGTTCCGGATTAAATCGAAGGGCCGTCAATTCTGTATACCGTAGAGTCCTAGAGCGTATAAAAATCGTCGGTGTGTTCCGCGATAAAATCAATGTAGGCAAAGTGGCACTTCTCGCACTCTTCTACCGGTCGATATATCGTTAAATTTCGCGAGCAGCTGGCGCACAACACATCCGTGGACTGGGTCCCGATCGAGATACTGTGGCTTATCACGGCCTCGGGTATCAGGACGTCGTCCGTTTTGTAGTTACACCACGTACAGTTAATATTGTTGTCTAACAAGTTAAGATAGGCCTGTGCCACTATCCGGCATCGGCCATAGTTGTACTTCTGCAAGAATTCAAACGCTTCCGTCAACTCGATATACTTGCCGGGTTTACTAAGAGGTGGCGATCGTCCGATGCACATAGATGGGTTTATGTGTGCTAAATGTACATTGCTGGTTACTGTTTTCCGCACGAGACTTTTGTTGACGGCGCCAGGTTAGACCGATGCTAGTGAATGATTTTCCGAGTTGGGTACAACACCTTGCGTCGCTTTTCGACGTACACCCAAAAACGTGGATCCGTCGAGAAATCCGTAGCCTGGTGAACAGTCCTACCGCGGGTAATCGGAAGCAAACTCTATGTGGGTCGGGTGATCGTAATCCGCCCCGGACACCTGTCATTACCATTAATTTGCGGGACTCGGGTAACGGCGCGTTCCATTGTATTTGTAGTGCGAGGGTTCGCGGCGCGTCCTACCGTACTGGTCACATGGGCACGGGTAGTGTCAAGCACCGCGGAGTAGAAAAACTTAGTGCGCGCGTAGGCTTTTGGAAGGGCCCACAGGTGGTGCCCTCTGCCTCTACGTTGGGTCCGCCGCCTTCTTTGCGGAGCCGGGACCTCTAAGTGATGGGAGCTTAGGAATAGATACAACAAAGAAGCGTGCAATCTTTATTGCACCGTTCTCATCGTAGTACCCAGGACCAGGTAGTCATAAGTGTGCAATCGTGTGCATCTACCTCGTACTTTTAGAATAACAGGAAATGACGATTGTGCCTTCGTGTGCAGCCTTTCTCGTTTACGGAACAATAGGTAATGACGAGTGTGCACTCGTGTGCACCTTCCTCGTACTTTTAGAATAACAGGAAATGACGAGTGTGCATTTGTGTGCCCCTTCTTTATTACCGAAGTAACAGGAAATGACGGGTGTGCACTTGTGTGCCCTTTTATCGTTTTTTGAGATGACGTGACGTAGGGTGAGCAGTGATAACCAACAATAATCAAAATAATGCAAAATCAACTAAATGTTACACCAGTGAGCGAGGTACAAAAGGAGAAATGTTATTAGTATTATTATTATTATGTACTCTAACCATCAAACAGACCCGAAGTCAGATTCGTTTTGTACACGCAAAGGTATCCTAAATGAGGACGCACAAAAAACCTATTCTAGGTCTAAAATATTCTAAGTCCCAATAGAAAAAAACTTTTAAATATTCTAAGTTCCAACACAGAAAAAATTAAAATATTCTAAGTTCCAACTAGAAATAATTAAGGTATTCTAAGTTCTAACTGGAAATAAGTAAATATTCTAAGTTCTAAGTGAAAAGAAGTAAAATGTTTTAAGTTCTAACTGGAAATAAGTAAATTATTCTAAGGTGTAACTAGAAATAATTAAAATATTATAAATTCTAACGTAAAAAAATTAAAATATTCTAAGACCTAACTGAAAAGAAGTATTCTGAACTGATTTTTTTGCGGAACGAAATGAACGGGTTGAATCTCGGAGACAGACTGTGTGTACGGACCAGTCGCTCTGGCCGTTTATATAGCTTCCCAAATACGCTTACGCTGCATGGTCCCACGAGTCCAGCGGTCACTGGCTCCTGGTCAACGGTCCCGCGGCCGCCAACGGTCCGCGGTCTTACGCGTGCCTTATCTTAGCGCGTGCTTTATCTCTATTTCGGGCCGTTTGCCTGGCCGAGCCAGTAACCCTGACCTCTCACAAGCAAACTTTGCCGTGGGAACACTTCGCGCACGAATACTACAGAATATTTTACAATGTTTTGCCTAAAGTAACTAAATATTAATTGAAAGGTTAACTGTACATTTGAGACTACTGAACTAGTTTACAAAACGCTAAAAATGGTAATTGTTTAAATATTATACAGGACAATAGAGGCGGTTACAATAATAAAGCAAAATAATAATATTAAGTATTTAGACAGAAGTAACGTAATTAAGTAAGTAGTTATAAAAACTATTATAATAATGTAGCTTTAATTAATAAAGACATAAGGTAATAATAATTAATTTATAATATAATTAATAATACTAATAGCAGTGACCATCACCGGGGAGTTGAAACGTTCGCGAGAAGTCCCGGCATTTGTCAAGATAAGTTTTAACAAAAATAAACATTTTGTTTAGTAACACGTGTTGTGTTTACCGACACATAGTCGATATTGTAAATTTTGGATATCTCGTGAACTAAGACAGCTAAGGCAAAACTAATTTTACAGAGGCCCATACGGCAATCAGTAGAAATAAACAATTTAAATATATTGCGAACCGTAAAAGTTACCGAAAAACGGGATTTTAAACCTTCGTTCTATTACTTAGATGCAAAATACCACGTAATAAGTAAGTGATAATTTTATTTAAACTATTGTTTGTTAACAACAATAGTTAGACGTTTCGAAACACACTGGTATTTTGCAGTTTTTTACGTTGAAAACGATGGTGCAAACCGTTTTTTTGTATCTCTTTTAGTTTCTGGAATACTAATTTTGCAACTTACGGGTTGCCGTCTGGTTCTGATTTGAGATTACTTAACTTATGACTAACGGTAACAGAAATATAATGATATCTCGTGCAGGTTGATGAATCATTTGCAAACTTGGTTTTTGGCAATTGTTAATTTACCGAACGTGGCAAATGTTTAATTATGCTAAAATGATGGTACTGGTAACAGTACCTACTCTAGTACTTGAAAAGAACGGTAGTTATTAGTAGAATTGATTGCCGGCAGGAGGTACCTTTTACTTTTGTTTTACGGCTTACTATATTTTACTGTACACGCATCTACCTTAAACTTCTAGTTTATGGTCAGCACGTAAGGTAGTGTTTTAAAGGAATTTTTCTCTTGACCAATCAAATCGTTTTCGTCGTTTTTGAACGAATTCCCGAAGAGATTTTAAGAAGAGACTTACAGGATGGTACTCGCAAGTATCCAGAGAATTAGAAAATGCAACACAATTATTGACCAATCAAAACGCGTTTTACTGAACTGGTTAACCTATGAAATTTCTTTTAACTTTTTCAATGGTTTAAAACATGAATTTCAAAAGCTGGCTTAGGCCTGGTTTCTGCGGGCAATAACTGTTAATTTATTTCGAAACCGGTGAAGTTTAACTATAGGATTTCAATGCTTCTGTTTATACGCATCCGGCAATTTCGTATGAACAGAAGCATTGAAATCCTATAGTTAAACTTCACCGGTTTCGGAATAAGTTAACAGTTATTGCCCGCATAAACAAGGCCTTACTTGGCTTAGTTGCTACGTGCTCTGTCAATTAGTACGGCAAGTTTTTCACTTCAGCCAATCAAGTTGTTTGTCATTAGGCAATCAGCCAATCAGATGTTTTTACTGAATTTGACTGGCGTCCTGGACGAGAAATAAAATGTGTTACAGCAGTAACTAAACATCTAAATAATTAATTCAAATATCATAAAAAACGATATTAAGTTGCTGTTTACAAATAAAATAATAAGTAATACTTCATAAACACATTAAGATATTTAGTATGGTTTAAAACTAGTAATACATTTCTACGGTGTCAAAAATCGATTGTTGGATGTGTTTTGCAAATATATATATAACATTTTTAAGGTAAATTGGTATATTATTAACTATAAAAAAATTATATTAACATAAAAAATAAATAATTACTTAAGAATAAAATCTTTTTCAGTCTTTTATTAAAATGTTTTAAAAATATTACTAGCAGAATACAATCATAAAGACAAGTATAATTCAAAAAAGATTACTACAAAAGATTAATTTCAAAAAATTATAGTGACCACCATTGCTCGTCTTGAGAATGTAAAAATAACAATCCTGATAATATTTTCTTTTTTAATTTATTTTGTTGTTGCGTCAAAATCACTCCAGTTTTGAAAACAGCTGTCACGTCCGTAGATGTGAGCATGGCGAGCCCCGGTTGACCCGTTTAACCTTTTTCTTTTTTTTTCTTTCTTTTTTTTCTTAGTATCTTATTTTATTACCATTTGTTGTCAGTAGTATCTCCCATTGTCAATTGTCCGCAAAGACGTTAAACTACGGTTTGAACCACTGTGTCATCACCTAAACTTAAGAATTTACTACTCCGAGTCGCGTTTTTGTACCTACCAGATTTGCAAGTGACGTTTTCAATGTTGTTTTGCATTCATTATGTTCATATAACTGCATTTAACGTACACTACACGTTTTGTTAGCCTACGAGTAATATTTAGGTGTTTTACCGTGTGACGAAATTTGATTGGTCGTCTTCCTAGTAACAAGCAATCTGATTGGTCAGTCATCTTATCGTGAATTCCGACTTGTCAAGTCTTTGTAAGTCATTTTCCGTAATTCTTTTTCTGAAAATCGGCCGAGACAGTGGTTAAAAACTCGTAAAGTTATCTGTTTGGTCAAGACAGTTTTCTGTCAATTCTAAGTCTTTAGACTTCTACAAGTCGTACCAACTGTTGCCTTCTTCAAAATTCGTTCAAAAAGTCGGTCAAAATCAGTAGAAATATCTGATTGGCTGATTGCTTGGTGACAAACAACCTGATTGGCTGAAATGCAAAAACTTGCTGTACTAATTGACAAAGCACGTAGCAACTACGCCGAGTTAACCATCTCTTGAAATTCGTGTTTTAAACCGTTGAAAAGGGTAAAAAACCTCCTCGGTTAACCAGTTCACTAAAACGCGTTTGATTGGTCAACATATTTGTTGCAATTTCTGGACTCTTTGGACGCCTGCAAGTAGGGTCCACTGGGCGTGTTCCGTTTGACCACAGTACGATTCGACACCGATC
>NW_018021450.1:16779-19027 GCF_002006095.1 Pseudomyrmex gracilis
AAGCGTACGGTGTCGAATAATTTGGTGTCGAATAAATCTGTGTCGAATCGAGCGGTGTCGAATCGTACTGTGGTCAATAGAGTATCACCCGTTTATTTCTATAGATTTATTTATAGAGTGAGTTACTTTCCCAAAATTTATACTTAAAATATATGAAAAAAAATATATAACAGCTATTAAAATGGCTTTTTTACTAACTATAAGATTGATTTTTTATTTGAAATGAGTCTTGACAAGTATAGAAAGATAATAAGGACTTCTCTAATTATAAATAAAAATATATTGATTGAGTATAAAAACGATTTTTTAAGTATGGATGAGTTTCTACATATTATGAATGAGTACAAGACTAATAGGAAGATAAGATGAGTTGAATGAAAGTTATTTTATATCATAAAGATAACTGTTGTAATTTTAAAAGCATATATAAAAGGCACAGTTACTTTTAATTTGTGTATACTTTAGTTGTTTGTATCCTATAATTCTTAATTTAAAAAAAAATTTTACCTTACTAATATTAATTTTAAGGATTAAAGGTGTAAACGTTTAGTTTTTTGCTTTTTATTATATTTGGTAGGTTCAAAATGACTTATTTAGTTACAATTTTCAAAATTTGTATAGTTTTTTTGTATAGTTTTTTACAAACTATAAATCTTTATTTAAAAGATTTAAAATACAGTTTACGCGATATTTTATAATTATTTTTGTTTACTAATTTTAATTGTTTTTTTAATTATGTTAATTGTGTTTTATAAATATATATTAATTGTTTTGTTACTGATTAAGCTAGTAGTATTAAATATAATTTTGATTATAGGTCTAGAACTTTTCTCTATAGATTTGAATTTTTATTTAATTTATTATTTAGTTTTTAGGTTGTGTGAAAGAGTTTTAGGTATATCAATGTTGGTTTTAATTGTACAATATAAAAATATGCTATATTATTTTATAATATATTTTATATTATATATTATATATTTTATATATTTTATATATTATTTTATAAATTTATGAAAGTTTTATGATGAAATTAATTTTATTATTCATGTTTTTAACTCCATTAAGTTTAAACTTTTCTATAGTTAGGTTTAATTGGTTTTTGTGTTTTTTAAGAGTTCTAATTATGTTAATATCTTATAAGTTTGGGTCAAATATAGTAGGTTACTATGGATTCGATCAATTTATGTTGTATAAAAGATCTTATTCATTAATTATAATACCTTTGTAAACTTTTGGGATTAATATATTTGAGTTCAGAGAATGATGTTAATTTAAATTTTAAGGTTGTTATTTTCTTACTAATGCTTTTAATACTTCTTATGTTTATTACAATAAATAAATTAATGTTAAGGTATTTATTCTTTGAGTTTAGACTTATTCCAACATACTTCATAATTGTGTATTGGAGATCTAGCTCTGAGCGATTAAGAGCTTTTTTTATTTGTTGGTTTATATGTTGTCAAATTTTTACTTTTACTATGTTATATGTATGTTCTTATTCGTGAAAATATGAGTTTTGCATTTTTCATTTATGAAGTTTTAAGACGTAAGGTATTTGGTTGATACAATTATTTCATTATTACAGGAGCTTTTTTAGTATAACTTCCTATTTACATTTTCCATCTTTGGTTGCTTAAAGCTCACGTTGAAGCTCTTGTATACGATTCAATAATTTTGGCAGCTGTTTTATTAAAGTTGGGGGGGTACGGGTTTTATTGTATTATGTGGAGTTTGAAGATTAGTGTAGATTATTGTATGTTTATATTATAAAGGTAGGAATAATTAAAAAGGTTATAGTAAAATTTTTATGAATAATTCAAGTTGATATAAAGTGGTTGGTAGCATATCCATCTATAGTTTATATAAATATGATATTAGCAAGTTTAATTCCATTAATAATATTAACGTGATTAAGGGCCATTATGGTTATAATTTTACATGGAATTTGTTCTTTAGGATTATTCTATACGGTAAATATATATTATGAGAGGTCTAAAAGACGTTTATTAGTTTTAAATACAGATATAGAAAGGTATTTATCTACAGGGTCCGCCACTTAAATCCGGACAAATTTGAATTTGACATTCCCATCATATTGGAATGCAGCAGTAAGTGCCATATGACCTAAAGATAGGTTAGAGACGTCGATAAGACATTAATAACCTTAAAATGGCCGAGTCGTTCAGGAAGATGCCGGAATATAATCGAAGAGCGGCGGTTATTGAAGGTGTCCGCGCCGGAAGAACGC
>NW_018021450.1:20339-24477 GCF_002006095.1 Pseudomyrmex gracilis
TAGTCCGGGAACTTTCCGGACAAACTGTGTATTTGCTGTCAACGGTTTCTCACTAACATAAAGAGCAACATTGTCATGTTGACAACAAGTTGCCAACAACACGCCATAAATTTTAGCAAAAATACAATATGTCGAAAACGGACAAATATATATTNACTGACATCGCTTTGTGAAAGGGGAATTAATTAATTCAAGATTTCACTCAAATTATTCTTTAGAGATCTGAGGTAGTTCGCCGATCAACTGATTAACTCGATGAAAAGTATCGGACCCGGAAAAAATCGTAAGGTGATGGGTGGGATTCGAGACCTTCATATTTGCAATCCCTGCACTCAGTCCGCAAGACTACTTGTTCCTTACTAAAATATAATTATGTTTGTTTAGTTATTTTAAAAGATGGTCATTCGTTTTCGACATTTAATGGGCTACAAGATAGAATAAATATATGTCAACAGTTTTTACCAACCATACAACAGAAGTACAGACATCGGTGTCTTGTTTTGTTATCGTCATGTTGCTCTTATGTTGCCGAAAACGAATGATAAAGCAAAGAGTTTTCTATAAACAAAAGTTATTTTGTTGACAACGTAATGAGCAATAGTTGCTCTTTGTTTGCTCTGAATCTGCTGACACAAAATGTCTCAAATTTGCCTTCGTGTTGTCGATTACGTATGACTATGTATCATGTATTCAGCAAATACACAGTAACTAGTTAAAAACTTCAGCTCAGCATTAAGTTACATGATTTTGCAAAACATGCTTGGCTATCAGGGTAAGGTTAAGATAATAAAGAAATACTTATTTAAATCAAACCTCGATTTTATAAGTTTATTATTATTACTGCAAATATTAAATTTAATTTTTTGATAGTGTGGTGAAATAATTTAAGTGAAGTTTTCATTTTATTGACAATTAAACTAATTGTAAGTAAAATGGTAGAGTAAGTGAAAAAGTTTATAAAGCATATTTGATGTTTTAATTAAATAAGTATACTAATTTATCTTGTTTCATTAATGTAGGAATCTCTAAGTAAGATTTTCATTCTTTTAATGTTAATTATAAAAATAGGAAAAACAATTATTGTACTATTTAAAAATATATAGAATATATTGTTATTATTAAGAATATAAAGATTGGTCTTGTAATCTCTGTAAGATAATAAGTAATAAGTTGATGCAATTTCTGTAAAGTTAGTAAAAAAGTGCCATTGCCTGCCAGTTTATAAATTTCCTTAAGGAATTATTCATAATTGGAAAGGGGGGATTCTAACTTTTAAAAATAGAGATAATATTAATATTGAATGTCTAGAATTTAAAATTACTGGATTGATAATTATGACAAACAGTATACTTAAAAATCCTACAACTTGGACTAGAAAATAAGTAAGAATAATTTTTTTTTCTTTAATTATAANTATGTACCTGATGAATATAAGATTCTTAATTTCTATAATAAATGAAATTTAGATTATGCTGGATAATATTGTTGTTATTAAGGATCTAATAATTANTAATGATAAAATAATGATATTTGAAAATAAGTTGATTTTATAATGTAAAAATTTATCAAAACTTAAAATTTTGTAAGGTTTTCTTAGTAATACGTTATATTAAAGTGTATTGGGCACAGTAATTTTTGAGGTTAGTAGTAATACTTTAAGGTTATTTATTCTATTGGTGGAAACAGGTTGTTGACCTGTTATCAAATTAGTTATTTAATTCATATAACTTGTGAATGGGCAAGAAATAAATATAATAAAAGATCTCTCTTATAGAGAGATAAAAGATATAAAAAAACATATAAAAGAACTAAGAAAAATGTCTCTCTTAATATCTCTTATCTTTTTATTTTATTATCTCTTAATATTTTTTCGATAATTATATGTGTCTTTTATATCTCTCTTATTATATTTTCTATCTGTGCTGTAAATTTCATAAGATATCTACATTGCGATGTTTTCAATCAAAATAAATTCTTGATTAACGGCGTGGAAATGCGACTACAACTCATTCGCTCGAAGGATTCTTTCTGTCTCACGGAACTTACTCTACAGACAAAAGTTCATATTGTAGACGCTACGTTGATCATGAGAAACGTAAAAGTAAGCGCTGAACTTTTATTAGCTTACGCTAAAATGCTGTGTACAACTACTGCAAAGTGTCTTCTCACGAGAGTTAAAGTTAAATAGTTTACGATTCACAGAAAAGTGGTGAAAGAATTGATTGACAACGTCATACTCGGTCAACTGCAAAAACGGGTGATAATCTTTTTTGTCAAAAATAGGGCGTTTAATGACAATAGTACAGTTAATCCGTTTTATTAAAACAATTTAAATATAATGTTCCTGTTGTTTTACGTCGATAGAACGCAAGTTTCTACTAGACCGTTAGAACCTTCTCTTTCAAGGGATTCTCCTCTCTTCATCGAGGCTTTTCATACTCTTTTCTCATAAACAAGTGTTCATTTTCTAAACAAATGCAATCCTATAAGCAGAGATGCTTATGCTCGCGGATACAAAGTCTTTGGTTTTGATCTCATTTCCGATTTATCGACCGATTTGCGTCGAACACTGAAATTTTGTGAAGAACGGTAATTTGCGAATTGAAACACAGTTCAAAAACGCTCTCAAACCGACTATTAACTGCCTTGTTGACGCAGAATTTGTCAGCGTTTTAAAAATCGATTCTTCACGCCAACCATTGTAAATTTTAACGGATGAGTATGATCCCGCTCTGCATATGCGTAAAACCAAGATATTTTTTTTTATTTTATTTTTCCCATTTTTGTTTTCTACTGTTACGTCCGAGTGCGCAAAATTACGATCCGATAAAACCGTTTACACTTGCTGAACGTACGTTCTTTGTTTTCGGTCAGCCGACTGGGCTGTACCAAGAAGGAAGATGAGAATTTTAAGCGGAAATTGATGATTAGACTGACAGTTATCGATTGTTATTTGGTTATCGACAGTTACCGGTCGTATACACGTACACATACTCGTAAAATTCAATTAGCTCGTCTTTGAAAGAGAAAGAAAGAAAGGGAGAACAAACGTTCAATATATAAATAATATATTGTGTCCATTAAACTGTGGTATTGTGTCGACAATCTCCTTCAACTTCATGTGAGGTGTAGGAGCCTGACGGAAATGATCGGCAGCAGGAGTTCGGCTTCTTCTTAGCTCCCGTTTAAGTAATTCTATTTCTGTTCGCAGAGAATCGATGTCGGCTAGCCCTCTGGGAGTGCTTGCGCCGTGGCGGACGACTGCCTCAGGTTCTTCACTTGTGTCCAATACACGAAACCTTCGTGAAGTTTCCAGTTCTTGTAGTCTTGTGAGACGGTTTTGTACTTCCATCTCTCTTGCTCGGACAGCTGCTTCTCTTTCTGCAAGTTGCCGCTCGTATTCCTGAGCAGCTACAGCTGCTAGTTCTTCCATTGATGTGGCGCGAGACATGGCGGAAAAATACACTTGACTGTTTTTCTGCGGTTTCCTTCCCGATATCCTCAGTAAATCCCACCGCTGCCACCAAATTTTTATCTTGCTTATGTTACGTCCGAGTGCTCAAGGTCACGATTCGACGAAACCGTTTACACTTGTCGAACGTACGTTCTCCCTTTATGGTCAGCCGTACTGGCTTTACCGGGGCGGAGAATGAGGATTTTGGTCAGGAAGATAACTGGACTGATTATTACCGATTGGTATTTTATTCCTGACTGTTACTGATTGTGGTTACCGACAGTTACCGACTGCCGTGTGTTTACCGACAATTATCGACTGCCGTGTGATTACCGACAGTTACCGACTGCCGTGTTGTTATCGACAGTTACCGACTGCCGTGTGGTTGCCGGCAGTTACCAACTGCCGTGTGGTTACCGACCTTTACCGACAGTCTTTTCTATTACCGACCACTGGCTTATTACGGGGTATGTTACCGGCGGAATTACTAACTTAAATATTTTTAAAGAATAGGAAAGGTATTTATTATTAATTCCCTGTTTTGTTTGGATACAACGCTTTTCGTCTTTTCTCTATATAAATCTTAAACCGCGGGTCTGATGGCGGAATTGTTGCCGGATACACCACTTTTGGCTTAGTGATTTTTATTAGTTTCCACCCGGGTTTAATAATTACGCGATGATT
>NW_018021450.1:25737-29988 GCF_002006095.1 Pseudomyrmex gracilis
TTATTAGTGGAATACTATAACTAGCTGATATACTTACATTGCTATAAATCTGCCGTAACGGTTTGTATGCGCAACGTTGGTATAATAAATTACATATAACAATAAATCATACATAATAATCGGTACTGATTCCTTAATTAATGCGTTATTACAACCTTTTTTATAACAATATTCTCCTATGACAACGGTATGTTACCAACCATGACATATTACCGACCATGGTACATTACCGACCATGGTATATTACCGACCATGGTACATTACCGACCATGGTATATTACCGACCATGGTACTTTACCCACCATGGTATATTACCGACCATGGTATATTACCGACCATGGTACTTTACCGACCATGGTATATTACCGACCATAACATTACCGACCATGGTATATTACCGACCATGGTATACGCTCAAGGCTGGTAACTTACCGACTCCTGTAACAAAGTAAAACTGAAAAAGAAATAAAAAGAAAAGAAAACTCGATACAATAAGTACTTAAACNTCTAAGTTCACGGATGTGACATTGTTACGCCAATTGTAATTTGTGCCGATGAACGACATCAATTTGTTCACTATAGCCGTGGTGTTCTTCCAATTTGGCGGTGACATGGTGCGCGTTTATGCAATTAGTTACTTCGTTAGGAGTTAAGACTTGCCATCAGATCACCGCGTTTGATATCGCACAAGTAGCTCGTTTTTTTGTTTTTGCGCAACAAATCGTCGGTCCAATGTTCGAACATGTGCTGATACGCTCGTACAAGCGTATCAGATTGTCGAAGCACGTTTCCAGCGTTCTATTGATTATTTTGTGCACGTGGTAGTGGCCAAAGCAAGCCGTGATCTAGAAAACGAGTATACAACAGATCAAATTGTAACAAACAAACAGGCAGTTCCAGCATTAAAGCAATTTGTTTAACGGTTTGTGATAGATCAGAATGTTCGACGGCGATCTGCAAACGAGCCTCAACAAGTACATAAAGACGTCGTTGTCGCGCGACATCAATACTCGCAAACACTTCTTGTCGACATCGCCCGCGGACGTGAGTTATCGAATCGCATTTATCTAGGTAGACCAGCGCGACGAGAGCAAATTGTAGTCGTCGTCAACATGCGACATATAGTCGGCGCTAGTTCGCTGATGCGATACGGAAACGGTGTTTTGATGCGCGAGCAAATACCGCTATGGCCGATCGATTCGTTTGCAGACGCGTCGAACGTGATCGTGTTCATTTGCGCGACGATCGAACGATATTCCAACCTACGACGACTGCCTCTGCGTTTGTCGCTTTGCCCGGTGTGATCTGCTGGCCAGCGTGAAACACAGATCTAACTGCTTGTACCTTTGGAGATATCGAATTTTGTTGCTGAAGTTTATTAGGTGCAACAGAGCGAACATTAAGTCTTCTTCGGTCGAGCACACTCTTACAGCTCTCACCACAAGCGGAGTAACGTCCAAACAAGCAATGTACAAAAGATGTTTCGTAGAATCGTACATTTCAGTCTACTAATTGTTCGAAATTTCAGGTGGTGCGAGTATGGACACTTTCGTTAAAATTTTGCTTTTAAGACCCATTTCCAAACTTGAATAGATCCATTGCAACATTGATCAAATATCATAGGCGCGTTTTCTAGTTACGCGTTTGTTTCTAATTGCAGTCCTACCACGCGACGGCCGAGCTTCTTTATATTATTGGCGGAACGTTCCACGTCCATCAATAACCAAGCCAAAGTGTCAAAATTAAAGTTGTATGCGTCGTTCTGATCAAACAACGCCTCTAAAATCGTGCACCGTTTACAGTCACGGTGTCCTCCGTTAACCACACGGTAGGAACTGTTAAAGATACAATAATCGCGCGCAAACTGCGCCATCAAACGCGTTCTATTGAACCCGGGAAGCACCGTGAGTTTTTGGTAACTGTTTTCATTCGGGGTGACAGTTTGTGGCCGGAGCGCAAAACGGATCCAATACAAGTTGAACAGTAACACACGGTATCCAATCGGTTGATGCCGTGCGTTGCGTTTGTCGAACGTATCAAACGCGACGCGTCGCGACCGCTGCCGTTGTCGTACCTATCGGTACTGCGATTGGTTGGTTTTGTAGCGCTTTGAACTCTTACCGCCGCAACGTTTGAGCAATCGTTGAACGCATCGGACAACGTGCTTTCTTGGATCCACAGGTTCGCAAACAAAACAAAGTTTTCGATGTCGTGCATAATTATCGAACGTGTATTCCGACGTACACTTAGAGCGACAGAGCGATTGTTTTAACGAGACATACATTCAATATTGGTGGCGACATTGCAACCGTGTCGTCGCAAAACACAAACACACAATGTCGACATAAGACAATCGTACGACCAGGTCGCGTGAGCGATCCAAAGATGCGTACTTTCTATACATCTCGTAAAAGTTTTGCCGCACTAGGAGCACGTAATCGTCTCGCGTCACTTGTGTATCTGGCCAAAACCACCTTGCGCCAAGACGACGAAGTGCCAATCGTCGACATGTCCAAGACCGTCGTTATTAGATATCCCGTTGCCGTTAAACGNGACATATGCGGTCCGCAGCAATTTTAATCACGCCGGATAACGCTGACAAAGCGCAAATCTACCGTGTTGACGCAAAAACTTTATCGCATTTTCGCGATTGCGCAAAACGTATCAGTCCTGTAACATTGACAGCGACAAGTATTTGTATGTTTTAACGGTTGTTCCAACCATGGTCGTGTTGGTGGGATCGTCTATCGTGTAATATCGTAACGGAATCTCAAAACACCACAAGGGCAACAATCGCGACGGATATTCGCAAGTGTATCACGTACTTTCACTTTCGCAACGACACATCGTCGAAGGTTGCGACGCGGCGTAAGCCTTGTTCTCGTTGACCTATTGGTTGCAGTAATCCGCAAGTGGTGTGATGTCCTCAATGTTTTTGTTCCAACGACCGTAAGTTACGACCGTGCAAATTGGAAATAATTACAACTTTGATCAAAGATTCGCGGTAGCACAGTTTGGTCCACAACAACGTTGTCGTTGCCAATTTCCACAAAATGTCGCTTATCGCAACAAAGCGAAGTCTGCATGGCCGTGAAGCATACGGTTGTTTGGCACTTAGTGTATCATTTGTTGCACGCGTACATATCTATATCGCCAAATTCGTCGCAATATACGAGCATTGACACTTGAGTTACCAACAAGTCGCACGTACCGCGCAATGGCATCGTTGGATACGTTCCGGGATGCCACAGAGCGCGAAAGTCGGTTTTGTTGCTAACAAAAAAGGTGGCCGACGAATCGGTGGCCGCGTCGCACCACAGCGGTTTTTACAGAAATGCCTTTTGTATGTCAAAGCCGACGGTTGCAAGTCGTCAGCGCAAGAAATCTCATAAGCATATGTTTTAGCGCTCTTGAATAGCTGCTGCACTAGTTTTTTGCACAAGATCGGCAAAGCTAGAAATCGCACAGCACCGCAATCACGCACGTGTCGTGCTACAAAGATTGCTGCTATCGAGTCGTCGAACTGCCGGTCCAACTCAGAATCAACCGATTCATTTAAAAGTTGGACGACTTCAACTTCGCTTCCCAAAGTCTTGGTTTGCACAGTTCCGTTACCGTCACGCGTCGAGTTTGCTTTGAGTGCTTACTGCACGATGCTGTCACTAATCGCCCGTTGCTGCTCGCACAGTTAACTGTTCCGATGCGCGCAACTATTTAGATTGTACGTTGCTAATGTCACTCCGTACAATTGATTTGTATAGCATCGATCTTTGTGGACAACATTGTAATAAACATATGTTTACATGTAGAGATACGATACAGATAAGAGCAATAAAAAACACACTTACATTGTCGTTCAACTCATCTTCATCAGAACACGCAATCGTAACGACTATACAGTGTTCATTTTCTCTGTAAATCACGTATAATACCCTCATTGTGTTAAGTTCCTCCTATTTCTTTGTGAGTGAATCCCTTCCTGCGAGCAATTTTGGGTTTCTACACAAAATTAGCGGTAACTCTCATTAGATGGTCCGAGAACAAATTTCCTTTTTATTTCTAGTAGCCGCGACCGACCAGGACGTAACACAACGTGCATTTGTGGAAATACATCAAAATATTGCTACTGTAGAAACCGCCTACTCGCGAAGCTTGTCGCGCCTTTGCAGCGACCGCAAACGATCGGGCGTGTTCCGTTTGACCACAGTACGATTCGACACCGATCGATTCGACACCAAATTATTGGACACA
>NW_018021450.1:30527-39325 GCF_002006095.1 Pseudomyrmex gracilis
AATCGTACGGTGTCGAATAATTTGGTGTCGAATAAATCTGTGTCGAATCGAGCGGTGTCGAATCGTACTGTGGTCAATAGAGTATCACCCCAAACGATCGTTAGTGTCGCTTGGGTGGATCAAAATCACCCAAACAAAATTTACCAATACGTTCGTTGCGCAACCGCGTGTCCGCAAAAAAAGAATACGAGCGATTCGCATTCCGAACGTACTTTCGTCGTTTTAGGACGAATTTGATACGCGACGTATCGACGGTTGCAATTAACACTTAGCGAAAACGACGACGGACTCTTAGCAAAAACGTTTGTTCCGGTAGACATCGAGATTGATAATAACGGCAATACGCGAGGAATTGAAATCGTCGTGAACAAAATTGCTCCAACAATTTTCAAACCGTGTACGGTTTGGAAATGTGCACAAAACGTTTCCTCGTCAAACGGTTGCGCGAATGTACAATTTGATCAAAGAAAATTCAGTAGTTGACGGAGCATTCATAGTCATGCAACCGATCAAATACGCAAAGGTAAAGATTCCCGTGACGATAAACGTGCCTGTGTTGTGCACCGAATTCTACATGGCCGCGTTGGATGAACTGTTTGCTGTGCGCAGTAAAATTTTGCGACGGTGCTTGAAACACTCGACGACGTATTTGTTCAAAAGAAACAAAACGCAATGGTACGTGCAAACTTTTTGTTCGTACGTGTCCACCGGTGACTACTTTTCGCGCAACGTTCCCGCGATGAATCAANAGCGCGTATCACAAAATTCGTGGTTAAAAAAACAAGTGTCGCCTTTGCTTCAAACGGTGGCGGTAGAATAAGTAAATAACGGACACTTTGCACAACATTGCACACTTGATGTAAATATTTTTGCTTTGAAAAGCGCGCTTGGTTCAGTTTTGTTCGCTACTGTTTCCAATTCAACAATTAGCACAAAACCGACAAATTGCTTGAACGCTCGACGATGCGCGCGGTACTACTACCAATGACTCGCGCAACGATTTGCACAGAATCGACGAGGCGTGCGACACCGTACGCTACGTTGAATCATACCGTTTAACGCGCGGCGTTACTATTTACATAAAGCATTGTCAAATCGCGATACAACGCAACGCGTGGCGTTCCAATTGGCAAAACGTACGACGCGGCGGGTGGCATTGTAACCAACAAAACGTACAACGCGGGAACATTGATATCAATCTATCAGTCACGACGAGAGCAATCCAAGCACAAGAGAAACTAACACGCCCTGTTTCGCACCGTATTCGACGTTGGATTGATAGAAAACAAATACGATGATGCGTTTTAGACCGAGATCTGCGTTCAACAGATTGCTTCTGCAAATAGTTTTTGTACACAATGTGTTGCCGTCGCACAACAACGACGCCATGCGACATAAGCTCAACAGCAATTTGTAAAATAGGTTTTAAGATATAAAGTATAGCGCGCGCGTTTAATCGGACTGTCGTCCAAAGAAAAAGAACGGCGCGATCGTACAGTTTAACGTGATGGAATTTATTGTTCAACGTTTATGTTATATCCGAACGAGTACTGTCCGCGAGGGAATGCGACGCTGTTGACACGAATTGCATCGATCAAGCAAATCTCTTGTAATACGTGAAAACGCGAGTAAACGCCAGTATCAATTGTGCCATATCAAACATTACTAACGTCACTAATGTCACTAATCGGAACAATGATGCTCGACGGCACCAAAATAAATGTATATTCGATATAGCGCAGTGTTGATTCATTGTCCTTTTTTGCATTTCCCACCGAAGGGACAAGGTTTACGATTTGCACATTCAAACGTACGACTTTGAATCGTCGGCAAATGTGATCGACGAAAAGTATCTCTTGCTCAGTTGTAAACTCGAAACAATCCGTAGATCTTTCGTACGCTTAAAGCAAACGGAGCGAGCGTCACATCGGACTTTTTACGANCTACGGTAAAAATACAAAGACCAAAATAAGCAACTTTGTTTAAAGCGCGATACGTTGGATNGCGTGTATCTAACGAATCTACAAATCCATGCAACTGCGATAACGCAAGAATGCGTTGAAAGTGTTGTTAAGCGCAAAACGGTTCTGGCAACAACGCAACAAGAACGCGTTGTTTGACAACGACTACAAACGCGATTGCGCGGATTTCGAACTTGATTTGGTAAGTGCGTCGTTGAAGCAAACGGAAGAACCGCGAAATTCGCGTTTGACTCGGTGTACCACAATCAAGCGGACTACACCAATCGCGCAAATCGCGTCGATTTATCGAAACGCCCCGATCGCGCAGATTGTCTTGATTATTTGGATTGAATCAATCCAAACAATCCGTTTGGTCACAATGCGACAAAACGTTCCGAGACGACAATGTTTCAACGGACAACGCTTTCAACAACGAGCATTGAAACGTTCTGCCAAAATGCGACGTGAAGCTATTGGTCGTCACTCGCGCGGAAGTGTCACTACCACCCTACAAATACGCTAGCGTGCTTCTGTTGATAACGGTGCAACGAGGGCGTCCCGTGATCATTTCGTTTACTGAGAAAAGCGGTACATTGAAGAACATTTCGCAATCGAGCAAGAGCTACTTGTACTATCTCACTACTTACAAGTTAAAAAAACACATTTTGCGGTTACAATCAACTCGTGCCGTATATACATGAAAAAGCGATACGCTTTCCACGTCACCACGTTTGTGCGTTATTTGGTTTCTACGAAACGCGCAATCACAACCTTGTACGGTTCTGACCTGGCGACCGGAGACTTTGGGGAGCGGAGTTGAGGTCGTCCGGCTTTTGAACGAATCAGTTGATTCGGAGATGGACAGATTGTTTGACGCGGCCGTCTCCACGGCGGCGGCTCGACTACAGGACTTCGAGTGACGTTTGAAAGAGCGGAGAGAATTCCAGCGTTAACGCTCACCTAGGAGCGAGGCAGGCCCAAGAAAGCGCAGGTTAACATCAACCGGCTAAGTGATGCAAGGACGAGAAGAGCTGTTTAATGACAATCAGTCCATAAAACATTAATTTTATTTTGTTTTAAGAGTGGCAGCAGGGTGTTTAAGGCCCTGTCCTGTTATTTTGCGTTCGTGCGTCTTTTGTTTACGTAGAAATTCAATCAAGGAAGTTCTATTTTGGATGACTTAAGTTAAGTGGGTCACCCGTTTAAAGTGACGTTTGAGTAAGAGAACGTAGTTGTTGTTCAAATTTACTGGGGCAAACTCAGTAGGTTCGTTGGTGTACAAAAACGTAAGAACTTGCAACAATTGAAGGAATTAAAATTGACACCTACCAGGTATTAAGTTGCGACACGGTTGTGAATTGTGGCCAGAACTTCGCGTGCAAGTTGCGAACCATTGTAAGAACCTTCAGGCCTAATATCAGCAACAATTGATAAGTTTCAGGTTTGTAGTATAGAATAAGGTTGCCGTGTATCTACAAAATAAAAGAAATGAATTGTTGACAAAAACACTTGGAAAGGGTTTAGTAAGTCTCCCCGACTGGAAAGTGGGCACAATTCACAACAATTAGGATAGTTTACTATCATACCTGGGTTACCTCCGGTTTCCGTTTCAGAGGCAAATTGTCACTGAGGTTTTGTGTGCGCGTTTCTGGATGGACCAACATCACGTCCTGCAGTTTTGGTAAACAATTAGAAAGTTTTAGTTTGTAAGTGTATACTTCCCCCAGGGATACGTATCGGTAGTAAAACCTCAATTGTTGACAAGATTCTCGGAAAGTTTTGGTTGTACCGGTTTAGTATGATCCCCAAAGTTTTGTTGACATTAAGAACTTTTAAGTTTGTACCTGGTTAGAGATCATCCTACCTGAAAAAGTAGAAAGCGTGAGTTGTTGAAAAAACTATCTGGAATAGTCTTTGTGAAATTAGTAGGAACACGTGCGATCAAAATTTCGAACAATTTGGCCAACTTTTGTTCATACATGAAAATTTTATTAGTTTGGGAAAAATCGGTAAAAGTACATGAATATTTACCTGGTGATCTTTCGTGGCATCTAAAACATCCCTGAAAAAGAAAAAGTCACAATTAGGCGATTTTGGAAGAACTTATAATTTTGAATTAATCTGGCTAATTGTTTATGAAATTCGTAGGGAATGTTTATTTAGTCATAAATAAACAATCCGCGTCAAATTGTTCAACAATTTGGCAAATTCAAAATTATATCATGTAAAACGGTAAAAGTAATGAATTGGTACCGAAATGTTGAGGGGAAGTTTCGGAAAGCCCAGGAAGTCGTCTCCAGAAGTCCAATCCACTTTTCACAAGAATTACGCCAGATAGGTTTGCGCATGCGCTAAAGTGGGGGAAGCGTCGTGGCGAGACCAGGCGATTTTTCCAGGCAGTCGATCTCGAGCGCTCATAACGAGCACATCGTACTGTGTTCAACTGCGCGTTGTTACAACGAGTCTACTCATTTATTGTATTGAATAAGAGTGTCTGCTGCAAATAAAGTGGCATTGTAAAACTTAACTACAAACATAATACTTATTTCGTTGAATCATATTCAAGACCAATTTTCCTGCGTGTCCAACGGCCGTCGGGTTGTTTCAAGTGGCGTACTGACAAAAAACTTTGAGAGAGCAACACGGTAAATCCTGTGTGTTATTCGGGCGGTGTTGTGATCCTTCCTGCTTGGCGGTGAAAGTAGGTGGCGACCGGAACAGTTTTTTACAAAATCACCAATTTTGTCCGATCAAAACCAAACGACAACAACTGCACGTATTGGTCGTGCAAACGCATGCTTTGACCGTTCTATTTTGATTTTACCGTTCTGTTTTGATTGTATTAAAACACGATTTGTGTATTCACAACTGTAGCGTTGTAATTGTACCGCAAATATACATTACCGAATCAAACAAGAGCAACAATTCCATAGACGTGTCGCCGTATAATCTCGGCAACCTGAACGCCGATTTTGACGGAGACGTGTACACGTGCATGATTTTACGCGGAATCGATTCGTTGCTCAAATTGCAAGCGTGCATGTTTTGAACGTTTCTGTTCGGCGATTAGTTGCACTCTACGTGCTCCCAATCAATGACTTATTACTTATTCTCGTGCCTAATGTGCGACACGTCGTTGCAGCGCGTTTGTCGTTTGTCTAACAGCGCAGCGGTACGTTCGGAACAACGGAGCATAGAGTGGACAAATTCCAGTGCGGTAAAACTATTGATTTTTTGCAAACTCAATTATAACCTATCCATGGAAGCTCTGTGTCGCGCGATGCGCACATTCAATCCTTACATGCAAGTTTACAAGCGCGTGTCAATACGTCGCTACGCTATTTGCGTCAAAATTCAAACGCGGAATGAACGTAGACGCCTGAATCGACGAATCCATTTAAAATTGCGCGTAACTAAAAGATATAATATGCATAACAGCAACTACAGATCTAGGTAAAAGATGCGGCAATTGCGCGGTGCTTAACAGCAATTTGTACAATCGGTTTTACGACATAATGTATAGTGCGCGCGTTTAATCAGACGGTCGTCCAAAGAGAGGAAACGTAGCGATCGTAACGTTTAAACTCTAGGAAGTTTTTGTTTACCGGTAGTATCCGAACATACGAGTACCGTCCGCAAAAGAATGCAACGCCGTAAACTCGAATCACACTCGCATTGTTTAAGCAAATCCTTTGGAATACGTAAAAGCGCGAGTAAATGGAGCTTACGCCAGTGTCACTTCCGCTATAGCGAACATAATTTAACGTTTGCTTAATGTCACTAAACAAAACAATGATGCATTCACGGCAGCAATATAAATATATTTGATGTAACGCAGTGTTGATTTATTGTTCCTTTTTTACATTTCCCAGCGAGAGAACAACGTTTACGATTTGCAACTTCATATGGTGTTTTCATTACATATCCTAGTTTTTCTTATTTGTCGTTGTTCTCGTCCTCCTCAACGATGCTTTGCTTCTTCTTTACTCTGCGCGTCTTCTACATAATCTTGGCAAAAGTTTTCGTGCTTTTTTTACTCTCAAAGTCCTTCCAAATCTCCAGCACAACACGCGTTTCTCGATGTTGCCGCTGTTTTTCGACGCGTTGTTTTCTCGCTCAAATATACACCTGGCCAGAGCGACGTTGTCGGGATTGTTTTCCACCTGCGGGTTTAGCACTTCAAACTTAGCGTAAACGATCGAGACCTTGACGTGCAACGTGTGCGCTCGATTAGACGCTCGAACAGCTGCCGAGCGTTTTTGTCGTGCCGTAAGCGATTTCAAAGTCACTGTACGAACTCCACAGCAGTCCTGGCATGTTCAATTGCGGCCGCGCTACGGCGAATTCGTAGATCGCGCGAACGCAATCGATCTCATTCAAACGCAATTTCACCTCGGCAAATCGCATTACCGTGGCGCAATTCTCAGGACCTAACTCGAGAAACTTTACATACACTTTGCGATATCGATCAAAACTCAACAAGCTGCGTTTCCAGATCAATGTAACTTTGGTAGAGCTTGTCTGTCAGACAGATGCCCAGTGCCAGATCCAACGTTTTTTTGTTTTTGCGACGTTCTTTTGTCGGATCATGACAACGTACGCGTAATACAGCCAGATCTTGAAGAAAGTAAAACGTATGTGCGGTATGAGTTCCAGACACACTTTGTACACCTCACGGCAACGTTTGATATCTTTCGTTTCTAGTTTCTCAAAGATGGCATATTTGATTTAAAGGTAGATGTACTTATGCCAGCATTGTTTCTTCTTGATTGACGAAACTTTAGCGATCGCTTCTTTGTACGTCTTGTAAAACACATTGGGTTTACTTACAAGATAATAGAACCACGTGTTGTAGGTAGACGGATTTTCCTTTACTTTCTGCTCGTATTGATGCTTCTTCTTGCAGATGACATCCTCGATTCCCAAGCAATCGCCGTACTTCTTTTCGTAAATTGTATAAACCTTGTATAAGCCTTGTAACTTTTTTGACTGCTTTTTTTTTAGATGTTCCAAAGCGTACTTGTAGATGATACGCGCGCGAACGTGTTTTTGTTGATTTTTCTCAAACTTGGCAAAAGCCGGAAACAACTTCTTGTCCAGACCCTCGTCTTCGTAAAAAGTTCACCGCTTGTTCGTAAACGTCGCGCGCGCCTTTGATAAATTCGTACAGCACCTCCGTACTTTATCCAATGCTTTATCGGTATGTACCATAATAAAGCGTTCGTAAATTTTTCGGACGCGATCAATCTCTTTGTCGCAGCATAAACTTTATATTTGTCTGCCAGGCAGACCGGTTCGTCCGGTTCTCATTTCATTCATTGCTTGATCACTTGACGCGCACAGGCAAAGTTTTTCAGAGATTCTTACATGTACGTATATTTGTGCCAAAATTGATTTGCACGTGGCAGCAACGTAATCGCACGACCCCACAAATTCCTGTCGTAATTGACCTGCCTGTTGCGCATCTNTATCTTTATGTATTTGAGACACACGAAGATATATTCCGATAATCTACCGTCAGCGCTAGCTCGTAAATAGATTGGCCCGTTAAATCTGTTTCTGACTTTCTTCTCATTGTGCATACTGTATCCAGTTAGAAATGATCATACTATTCTTGCGTATGACATCTTTGAACGCTTAGCGATTCTAATGTTGATAATTAGCAAGTTTTTGAGAGTCCAAAATCTTCTGCTTTGAAGATAAGAACAGAATTTTCAAGTCACATTCTTTTCTGCTGCTTCACGAAGCAGCAGAACGGCGGTGATCATTATTTCCGCGGGCGCCTAGTTTTTTATCTTTGCCACTTTGAGAGTTTTCTGTGATTTCTCCGTCTGTGTGTGAGAATTTCACAGTATACTTTGTTGCACTTAGTGTTGATTTTTCTGCAATATAAAAAAATTAAAATCAATACTACTTTTGAATTGTTTTCTAGGTTAAAAAAATTATATCCGCGATACGTACGTCTCAATTAGAAAAATATCAAAATATCAAGATTTGATATAAAACCTCGAATTGATTTGTTCGATATTTAGTCAAAAGTTTGTAAAAAAATATCAAATTTCACAAACTTATAATTCAGAGAACCTTACAAAATATTAATGTTTAAGAAGTTTTAAAATTATAAATCAACTTATTTTCTAATATCATTATCTTCTTTTCTAATATCATTATCTTTCTAACATCAGTATTAATTTTTACATCTCTAATAACAAGAATATTATCCAGCATACTCCAAATTTGATTTATTATAGAAATTAATACTTTTATATTCATCAATTACATACTCATAATACTTTAAGAAAAAAAAATTACTTTTACTTATTTTGTAATACAAGTTCTAGCANTTTTAATTATATTGTTTGCCATAATTATCAACCCAGTAATTTTAAATTCGAAACATTCAATATTAATATTATCTTTATTTTGAAAACGTGGAATCACACACCTTTTTCTATTTATGATTACCTTTTTTAAGCAAATTTATAACCTGGCAGGAAATTGCACTTTTACTAACTTTTCAGAAATTGCATCCATTTAATATTTTTCATCTTACAGAGATTACAAGACCAATCTTTATGTTCTTAATAATAACAATATATTTTGTATATTCTTCAATATAACAATAAGTGTTTTTCCTGTTTCTATACTCAACATTAAAAGAATAAAAATCTTAATTACAGATTCTTTCTGTAATAAAACAAGATAAATTATTATACTTATTTAAGTAAAACAGTAAATATGATTTACACAGTTTGTCCGGAAAGTTCCCGGACTGATTTTTTCTAGCGCGGGTAAGCGGCGCTATCGAGCGGTCAACGCTGGAACTACTTAGTATAG
>NW_018021450.1:39965-45939 GCF_002006095.1 Pseudomyrmex gracilis
CCTTGAAGTGTAAACTTGTTTAATAAACCATATCTTTCATTTTCGATTTTTAATTCACGTAGTCCGGGAACTTTCCGGACAAACTGTGTATATACTGTTTTACTTACTCTACCATTTTACGTATAATTAGTTAAATTTTGAATAAACTTACAATTTTACTCAAATTTTTCACCGCAGTATCAAAAACTTTACTTTAATATTTGCATTAATAATAATAAAGTTATCAAAAATGCCACCAGTTTGTTTTTTTCTCTTTAACTAATTCACAACTTACATTATTATAAAAAATTCAAATATGATGATATGAATAATCTTTCTCTTATTTAGTTCCTTGTTAATAACATTTATCCACATTAAAAGAAGTTCATGATCCATATTTGTAAAAAACTTTAAATTTAAATTTAGACAAAAAAATCACGTTTTGATTTCAATAATTCTGCCTTTATGATCTTACCCTTATTTACGCCCTTAATTGTAATACTTTTACTTTAGTAGTAAACTATAAGCCTTAGAAGTTTAAGAAATACTTGTTTTATAAATCTTAAACATTTTAAACAAAACTGATGATTAGTAACTACAATTATATTCATAAATAAAGTACCCTTAAATTTCTTTAGTATTAGAAAAGTAGTTTTTAAATACATTTACAATTTATTACTTAAATTAGACATAGCACTCTAATTTTTATAATTAAATTTACTACCAATATATTAAATTTAATCTAAATATATAATGAACAAATGACTATATTTAACGAATCATAAAGATATTGGAATTCTCTACTTTATGGTTGCCATATGAGCTGGTATGATCAAGTTAGTAATGAAAATAATTATTTGAATTAAACTTGGATCATGCGGCGCCATCTTTAACAATGATCAACTTTATAATTTTATTGTAACAGAACACGCATTTAATATAATTTTTTTCATAGGTGTGCTAGTTATAATTAGAGGATATTGTAATTTCGTTGTCCTTTTAACAATTAAGTCAGCAGACATAGCTTATTCACAAATAAATAACATAAGATTTTGACTTCCATTACCGGTTATTATACTTCTTACTTTAAAAAGATTTATTAGCTCCGGTGGTAGAACTGGTTGAACAGTATATCTTCTTCTATCCTCAAATATAAAATTCCACAGAGGTTCGTCAGTAGATTTAACAATATTTCTCTACACAGTGCAAGACTTTCTTCAATTATGGGAGCTATTACTTTATCTCTACAATTATTAATATAACTCATAAACATTATTCTGTAGACAAAACTATTTTAATAGTCTGATTTATCTTAATTACAGCTATTCTGCTTGTTTTAACACTAACTGTGCTAGCTGGTGCAATCACCACGCTCTCGACGGATCTATAATTACGTATTAGTTTGGAAACTTCGGAGCCTTAAAAGAGTCTTTAATTGTTTAAAATAAATATAACTCCCACTTTTTTATGATCTTTGTAATTATATTTGTAATTATATTTACCATAAAATGATTAACTGGTTTTATACTATCAAATTCATCACTTGATATTGTATTACATGATACATACTACCTTGTAATCCGTTTCTATTATGTCCTATCTATAGGAGCTGTATTCTCAATTATTTTAGGATTCATTCACTGAGTCCCTCTTATTACTGGTTACGCTTTCAATAATTTTTGATTAAATATTTAAGTTTTACCGATATGTATTGTTGTAAACATAACCATTTTCCTTTGCCATTTCTTAGGACTTAGAGAAATATCTCGCCGATACAGAGATTACCCTGAAACATTTATTTCATCAATTATTATTTAATCAAAAAGGTTCACTTATTTTAATTATAAGATTAATTTTATGTGGTTTTTTTAGGTGAGAATCTTTAGCATCCAACCAAAACATTATTTTTATATTCCACCAAAATTTATTAATTAAATGAATACCATCCTATTCTCCTATGTTTTATAGTTACAATAAAATTCCTTTAACAAGTTAATTTAATATGGCAAAAAAAGTGCTATTGTGTTAAATATCATATATAAAATCTAAATTTTTATTAAAAAGTAATACACGAATCATAGGCCTTCAAAATTCTGCCACTCTTATCTACGATATAGTAAGCATTTTTCACGACTTTACAATAATCGTTTTAGATGTTACTACAAAATTAATTTTTTACTTTAAATTATCATTCTGATACAATAATCTTACTAATCAATTTTTCCTAGAAAGAAACAGTATTGAAATCTTATGGACTGTTGTTTGTACGATTACAGTAATTTTTATTGTTATTCTATTTATTAAAATTCTGTATTATACAGATGAAATATTAATAAACACCATAAACAGTAACGCCTTAAGTCAGGAATGATACTGATCATACGAATATTCTGATATTATAAACCTAGAATTTGATTCGTTTCTATCAAACAAAAACAATTTTTCTTCCAGCCTATTAGATGTTGACAACCGTTGCGTTATTCCTTTTAAATACCCTATTCAAAGATTAACCACATCTACAGATGTAATTTACTCATAAACTGTTCCATCCATAGGAATCAAAATAAATACCTTAGGTCGATCTACCTTAGGCCGACTAAATCAAAAAATAATCTGAATACATGGACCTGGATTATTTTGTAGACAATGGTTAGAAATCTACTGCATTAACCACAGATTTATATTTATTGTTGTCAAATCAACAGAACTTAAAAATTTTCCAAACTACGGTTTATCAAACTTATAATTGGGTTATATAGTAAATTTAATGACTGAAAATGTAAGTTTTTATTTTTTAAATCAACCTATAGTAAACTCAAGATTATTTTTACTGTAAAAATTAGTTCATAAAAATATTAAATTGTCAATTTTAAAGTATTCAATTTAATATTCTTATATACCACAGATAGGACAATTACTTTGAATACTTTTATTATGTTTAAATATGGTTTTATTATACTTATTAATTTCATCAATTTATTTCTTTATTATACTTAACCCACCAACAGGTAAAAAATTTTTTTTTACCTTTACTTATAAATGATCTTATTTATACTAAACTAGCATCTTCATAGTTACTCTCATTGCCCATAAAATTTTAATGAAATTTATATTTATAATAACAAATTTATTTAGAGTATTTGACCTTTTAACATCTAACTTATTTTCATTAAACTGAATAAGAATAATAATTTCTATTTCAATACTTCAAATACCATTTTTATTAATTCCATCACGAATATATATAGTTATCAACTGAAACCTTTTTTTTATTATAAAGGAATTCAAAGTTCTTATCTAATATTTTTTTTCTAACATCATACTTTTATATGCTACATTTTTATTTATCTTATTCAATAATTTTATATTTTTATTTCTTTACATTTATACAGTCTTAAAACACTTATCTTTAAGGTTATCTTTATNTGTAAGGTACTTCTTCTGAGCTTATATTTATTTATTTCTATTTCCAGCCATAGACAATGGCCAATTTTGACTTCCATTTGGAATGAAAGCATGTAATCCTTACGACATTCTCGTTTTAAACACAATTGTTCTAGTGCCCTCAGGAATTTTAATTTCTTGGACACACTATTCAATTATGAATAGAAATTTCACAGAAAGAAAAATAAGCCTAACAATTAGAATTTTACTAGAAATATATTTTATCTGTCTTTAAGCTACAGAATACTTTAAATTTTTTTTCATTAGTTTTGACTTAATTTACGTGTCCACATTTTTTTTGTAGCCACGAGTTTCTATGGTCTACATGTCATTAATAGAATTTTATTTCTAATGGTATGCTACAATCGACTTGATATAAACCACTTTTCTTTTNTACATCACTTTAGATTTGAAGCAAGAGCTTGATACTTACATTTCGAAAATGTTGTGTGATTAGAGTCTGACTATCTGGCATTTTAAATGTCATTTTCAAGGTAATTTTTTCCGTTACTACAAACAGGCACCTTTTGCGTTGCTTTTTAACATTGCCTACTTTAATTTTTTGAAATCAAGTGTATACTGCGTTATCTGTCATAGTCACGACTGAATAAAGCTAAATTAAAAGTCACAATATTTCGTAGTTGTATGTAAAGCGTGATCAGCAAATTATTTATTTTATTATATTAATATCTTTTTATTGGTTATTCTGATATTGAGGTGTTTCCTCGGGCTCCTTTGGATATGCCAATAATTATAATTGTGATAAGGGCTATTGGAACCGTTAAGCAGGATGTTATGCCGTAAATAAATGTATTAAATCTTATTTACAAACGTTTCGGTTTTTTTATTCAAACCATCTTCAGTGTATCTGTTACAGTTATAAGACAAACTTTATATTTTGTATATATGTATAAAAGGAGATTAGTCAGTAAATATTGGTATATAAAGACGTACCGATATAGGTTTTAATTAACAATCCTTTATGTTCAAGAGATGTATGTATGTTAGTCACAAAAATGTCAATATAATAAAATGTGTGGTAATTTTTTTATTGGCTCGATGTGATCTTATTTATTTGCTTATTTGTATTTACATTTTGAACGTTTCTGTTATTNATTATTTTTCTGTTGTATGATTATTTTTATTTAATTTACTTTACTGATGAAATAATTAATTAAACTTATCTAGTATAATTAAAATTACATTTAACTTCCTATTAAATACTTTAGTTCTTCAAAGTAATATAAGTAGTAAATGCTTAGTATAATTACTATATTACTAATCGTATTAACTATCCCCATAGCCCTAGTAACGATTAATCTACTATTAACAAAAAATCCCAATCACGTAAAGAAAAATCTCTTTTCGAATGTAAATTTGATTCCCCATTTATTAGTCGTATCCTTTGAAGAAGACAATTTTTCCTAATTAGTTTGGTATTTCTAGTATTTAATATAGGAATTATATTATTATTACCGTTAGTTCTATTATTAAATTACTATAAAACTTTTAATACTATTATAATTATAACATTCTTCATCACAATCTAACTTTTAGGCCTTTTCTTTGAGTACCTTGAACAAAGTATTAAATAAAAAATTTAACAAATAAATGAGGTAGTAGTTAAATTTTAACTTATTAATTGCACTCAAACATTAAAAATTAACCATCTTTGTACCTTCTCATAAAATAATTTTTATACACTAAATTTCGCCCTAAGAAAATTTAGCAAATAATTTGTGAAAAAACTTTTACCTAAAACCAAAGTACAAGTAATTTATTGTTAATACATTATTTGAATTATTTTTACTTGTTAATAGGCCTTTTGTCCAAGTTACTTTACACAATTAAATTGAAATAAGTAAAATCAAGCTTCTAACTTGAGAACTATAGATTTAAATCTATTTATCTCTTATTTTATAAAACCTATATAGTTAAAAGTAATCGTTATATGGTTAATATAAAAGTAGTACTATATTTGAATAGTAATTATAAGTATATAATAATTTACAGTATAAGATCCAATTATAGATATTTTAATATTTTCTAGTTTTTGCAATACTAATCTTTATTATAGAAGCTATTTAAATTACATACAAATTAAATATTAATAACGATAACTACGTAACTAACACTAATATAACTAAATATAAATAACAATAATAATTTAAGTATAAGTATCTTAAATCTCTCTAAAATATCTCGACCTATCGACTTAAATGTAAATTTAATTTAAATTCTATCAAAATCTAATGACCTATATTAATAAAATATTACAGAATTAATATTAAATATGAGTATCGTCCTCTGGCTCATGAAGTCTATTAAACTTAATAAATAAACAGTCTATGGAGCCATTGCGCAGGATGTCTTGCGGAAAATATGTCTTATATGTGTGNGCACATATAAGTAAATTCACGTGTATTCACGTGTTTTTTCGAATTGAAATTTCAATTCATAAATTCATATAGGATGCTAGTTTTGCATCTCATATATGATAGTCCCCGAATACCCCCCCTAATTGATTTAAAATATTGCGAAAAAAACTCCT
>NW_018021451.1:0-1341 GCF_002006095.1 Pseudomyrmex gracilis
AACTGAGTCGAAAAGTCCTGAACCATTTTTTTCTATTATTTATAATAAAGGAGTAATTATTGAGTAAATCAGGCCAATCAGCGCAGACCTTTAGCCAGACGCACGTCAGTGAGCCGCGCGCCTCGTGTGTGTGAGCGCTCAGTGACGTGCGTATAGCTAAAGATCTGCGCTGATTGGCATAATTTACTCAATAATTACTCCTTTATTATAAATAATAGAAAAAAATGGTTCAGGACTTTTTGACTCAGTTTTACTTCTTCTACCTGCCTATGAGAGATTGTACGGCAATTCTGGGACACCTTGTATATATATATATACTTTTTTTCAGAAAAGAATGACTGGTTCTCTTGTTACTTTTGGCTTTTGAAAATGGCATTTCATCTTAGATACTACCAGAATCCAGGCCAGATGTATCAAATTGCTGTAAACATTCTTGACAGTGTGTTCATTTATTCAACGCAATAAATAGTGTAGAAATTGCAGCAGCTCATAAGTGAAAACACAAGGACATATTGGAAACTTTAAAATCGCGTATGCCACCTACCTACTCCTGTAAGTGGTGACTATAAACTACGTGTAGAGGGAACGTACAATAATCTGAAAGGTGGCCAAGCTTTTTTGAATGAAACCAAATTGATATTTTTACAAAATAAATATTATATTTAATGAATATATAAGAAATATATAATAAAATATATATAATAAAAGTTAACATCATATTTAATAAAACATATTTTTTTATCTTCTTATTTCTTCTTTTTGGCTTCAGTAGTTACTTTTAAAATCTCCAACATCACTTTGTCCAGTAATTCTGGATTTATTTCACGAAGTTGGGCAGCTATTAAATTACTTATTAACGTAGGTTTGTCAGCAGTCATTTGTGAACGAGATAAAATTTGTTCCATTTGGTCCATATCAAGAGAAACCGGAAGAGCCAAGGAATCGGCAATTCAATCCAAAGGATCTTCGGACATGCGACGCTTATTGCTTTCTGTAAAAAAACTATTCACATCTTGCATTAGTCGTGTCGATAGTATTTCCATAAAAGCAAAAAGATAGGGAAAAAAAATTAAGAATAAATTACATTTAATTTTATTAAAATAAACATACGCAATCCACAACTAATGCTGCTATTGTCGTCGAAAGTCGAGCTAGACTCCAGTGAATCAGACTGCGAATCATCTAATTGCGGCAGCACGATATTGCTGACAGTTCTATAATAAAGAAAAAATTCAATTATTACATACACACACATATAATAATAATAATAATAATAATAATAATAATAATAATAATAATAGTAATAATAGTAATAATAGTAATAATAGTAATAATAGTAAT
>NW_018021451.1:1736-12175 GCF_002006095.1 Pseudomyrmex gracilis
ATAACAATAACAATAACAATAACAATAACAATAACAATAACAATAACAATAATAATAATAATAATAATAATAAATTTATTATTAGATATGCACACCTACTCTCTAGCTGCACATCACGCAAAAACTGCATACGTTCAAAATGTATTCATGGCTTTTTTCCACTTGTTGCGGCAGATCCACTTGCCTCTTGCTGATTTTTTTTTGTATAACCCCGAAAAGAATCTACCAGCGACTTCCACTTTTTCTTCATTGTATCAATGGAAAGTGTTCCTAAAAAAGATGGAATAGAAAGTGGAATTAATTCTCTTTTGTTTTTTGATATTCCAATTACAAAATAACAATATTACCGCCCATAGCTGCAAACACTTCTTTTTAGAGCTTCTTCTTTACTTGTGAGCTGCGTTTAGTTAGAGATAGCTTGAAGTTCCACAATCCAGGTCGTAGAGAAACTTCTTCAATTAGTTGCTCTTCCATGGTTATTTTCGTCGCTTCGAAATTTCTTGGTTCATTGTGCTGTTAATTTGCAGCAATGTGTACTGTATTACGTGCCTTTGTATCATCAGCCATCAAGTTGTTGCGAATTATATTTTCATTCTCTGCATATGTATTATGTGGCTTATTTGTAACAACAACAGCCTCTGTACCATCAGCCATCAAGCTGTTGCGAACTATATTTCCATTCTCTGCACATAATAATAATAATAATAATAACCATCATCATCTTCACAAAATAATGTAAAATAGTAATTCATACTTACCGCACTGAGGATAATAGTATAAATTTTCATCCACAAAACAGTGATTGTATCCCTCATAGCACGGATAAACCGCTAACTCGTTTGTGTTCGAGATTGTTTCACACACACCACATGTGTATGAAATGTTCTAAAATACAAACAATATAGTATAAAATAAAACATATGCAATACAATATATACAAAACATTGAAAGAAGTACTTGAAGAAAAACCTAATCTATATAAAAGTTTGATACTACGGCTCTATTCGGTTAAAGTTGGTTCATAATAGCTGTAAACATTAACTTAGGCCACTGTCGTAAAAGTTGGAAGATAGGAAATACGTACTACCGTTTATACTTGAATTGTAAACAGAAATATGTATTTCCCATTTTCTAACTTTTACAGCAGTAGCCTAAGTTAGCAGTTAGGGCAATTTAAACCGATCCTTACTGGCAGTACTGAAAAATCTATCTAAAATCTAGGATATGTAATGAATCTATAAATTTTTTAGTGCTGCCAGTAATAACCGAACAAGGTTTATATAAATATATATTTATGTATTTGAATATACTATTTTATGTATTTGAACATACTCACTTTGTTTATATCTCTATTGTAGAATATTCTATTTTAATGTATTTTCTTCGATTCAGACAAACAAACTCTGGCTAGCTAACGAAAACATCAAAAAGGTGGATGCACGCACTCAAGCAAAAACCCATGATGTGCATGCTTCAAACCAGAATGTTTGTTTACTGCGTTGTTTCGCTGATAGTTAAGTCGTGTTGAACTATGGGCGTTCCTTCGCTGACTACACATTTTCGCTGGAGTGGAGGGATTCGCCAGCGAAGCTTCGCTGATAGTTGACCAATGTCGAACTATGAGCGTTTTTTCGCTGACTACATGTTTTCGGCGGGGAAAGGGGGGAGTGGGAGAACTTCGCCAAATTGTCACCCCGATGGGATTCGTTGGATGCCGCAAAGAAGGGGACCGTCGGGAAGGATTACAATCCACAAAATAAAAACAGCTTTGTTAACACAACTATTAACTTTTATGTTTTGTTTTTGTTACTACAATGTTTTGATCGCGTAAAATATACTATGGCTTTTATTCTACGTCGATGTTCACTTATTTCACCCGCGATGTCACACGCGGCGCGAAGTCGGACGAGCGACGCTCTGTCTAGCAGAGCCTTCGGCGGCAACACTACTCGGAACGATTCTACCTGTTTCCGCCCGGATACCGGCTTATATCCCCGAGTCAATCACTATGTAATTGGCCGAGGAAAACCAGGCGACATCCGGCCTTCGAAAAGTGCAATGCAAACCATTGCATCTTTTCGGCTGCATGTGCGACCTTCGACCAGTGCGTCCTTGTGCACGCGGTCGCATATCGCCCCGCGACTGCTGACTGGACATCCGTGCCGGATTCCAGTCCCCCGTTTAACGTAACATTAAACCCAGTAACCAAACCCCGAATTTAACCGATATCGCTTACTATATAATACTTAACACATAACTTAACACATAACTTAATACACACCTAATATATAACTTATAACATCCTTCCCCCGTTGGAAAAGAAAAACTGATAGGGAAGGTTTTTCTTACAGATACTACATACTGATTTTTAAAGAAGTGTGGTTGCTACCCCTTCAATGTGGGATCTTCGATCCTTGCACTTGTGTTTTATCTGTGAAGGTCGGAGCTTACTTATATCATCAACAAAATGTACCCGTCGTGAATATTGCTGTTGTTGCGCGGTTGTTCTTTTATTTTTAATTACGATATATATTATAACGGCTATTATTAACGGTATTGTTATCGCACTTATGCTCGTGGGATATACAAAATGGTTGTTTATAAAATTCTTGATCAAAATCTTTATTAGTTTCTTGTATCTGATTACTTATCGTCTGCAATTGGTGTTTGTCAAATTTTGTAACTTTACTTCGTCAAACGCGTGTATGTTTTGTGATACGGTTCCGTTTGTTTGTGTAAGTGTAATATTAAACCGTGGTAAGTACGTATTAATTTGTGCATGTTCTACTATTGTTTTAATGTTGACCAAAATATCTTTGGTTGAAAACCCACACTGATTCGTCAGTATTACTTCTCCAACTCCCGCCAAGGTCTTCGTCCTATCGGGTCCCTTTTCGCACCTGAAGGTTACAGACTGCTCGCCCAACGTAGAATACAGCCATCTACGTTCTTGTTGTGACTGAATCCAAATAGTGTGGTTGGACGTCTTATATGTCGTCCTACAATTTGAATAGTTGTTTAGTTCGTGTAAGTATGCCTGTATCTCGCAAGGCGAACTGGTCTGTATCTTATAAAGTGTCATTACGCTACCGCAGATGTAATGACCCTGGACATTTTTACACTTTTCTAGTTGATCCTGTGACAGTAACACATATGTTTGTCGGTTGCTGTCTATTGCGATAAGGGCATGTCGAATGCGCGCTACTGCAAACGCGTTACCGTGCACGTGTATCGGCAAGGGTACTACGTTACAGATATCGTGCACCACGGCATGCACCAACGGTACGTTCATTACTATGAAGACATCCGACCCCTTGCAGTACACAGCATCCGTTACAATTTCCTTTATTTTTACCCAATTTTCTATTGTAATCTGGAATGGCAAGCGTAAATCACCTTGTAAATGGCCGCTTGTGTCGCGTAAACTTTGTATTATTTGTTCAATCGGAATGAATTCTAGTTGTGTAAGTTTGTCATCTGTTTTTGCTATAAGGTTTATTATTTCTTTTATGTCTGTTTCTAATTGTTGTAACATATTTGTGACGGATAATAGATGTTCGTTTAAAAGATTTCCTTGGTTTTGTCTATTTACTGACGTCATTATTTGCGACACGGAGTTTGCTAGCGTTTCTTTGTTACTTTGGATTATGCTTTCCACCCCGTCCAGATGTGCTATAGTTGCGTTTAACATTTTTAAGTGATTTTTTATTGCATGTTGTTCGGCTGTCTGTCTACTTTCTATTAAGTTGATGTGATCAATGATCGCTTTCTCGTCATTCGCATCCATCGTACCGAAAAGTTGTTTCGCTATCGAACCGACTCTATTAACTAGTCCTCTACGCTTTCGTAACGAAAGCTCTACTATTACTCTAATTCGTTGGAAAATTTGAGTTACTATTTGTTCTCTACTTTGTAGTTCGGAATAAACGTCTTCACAGCTTACTTTGTTATTAAGAATGAAAAGGCCAATACGAGCCGTTCCCAGGATGTTGTGCAGGAATAAGCGTGCATGTATATATATATATACACATGTATGAATTCACATGTAAATTATTTTCTACATGTGGGTTTTTTGAATTGAAATTTCAATTCTTAAAATCATATAGGAGATAGCTAGATTTGCATCTCATATATGAGAGATTCCAGATACCCCCCCCCCAACTAATTTGAAAATATTGCGAAAAAAACTTCTCGGCCAGGAGTCGAACATGGAATCTCCGGCTTTCCGTGCCAACGCCTTCCCTGTTAGGCCACCGAGGCACTTGGAGTTTATCTTGCAATATTCGTACATATATAAATCGATGTTCTGATAATTTTAATAACGCTTATCATTTCAGCCAGCGTAAATTCAAACAAATGAATAATGAAGGCTCGTGAAGTTTTTTTCGCAATATTTTCAAATTAGTTGGAGGGGTATCTGGAATCTCTCATATATGAGATGCAAATCTAGCATCCTATATGATTTTAAGAATTGAAATTTCAATTCAAAAAACCCACATATAAAAAATAATTTACAGGGTGCGGCGCGGAAACCTGAAAGATGTTAAAACGATCTAGCGCGCTCTGTAGGCGAGATATCGAACTCGTTCGAACGAGATTGGAAAGAGAAAGAACAAACAATTTTTTGGTCATCGAGTTTATTTACATAACTTTGTTGTTTTAAAAATAATATCAGACAGATGATTACCCTTATTTTTTACACAATTTTCGAGACGTTTCACAAAACTATCGTACACTTTTTCTAACATTGACTTCGGAATCGCGGCCGCATGTCGTCNAATTTCAGCCTTGAGTTCTTCCAAGTCTTTTGGCTTCGTTTCGTAAACTCTGGACTTCAAATACCCCCACAAAAAAAAATCGCAAACGGATAAATCGGGCGAGCGCGGCGGCCAGGCGAGAGACGCAGTTCTCGAAATTAAACGGTTACCAAACATCGATTTCAAAACAGTCATCGTTTCTTTCGCCGTATGGCAAGGCGCCCCGTCTTGTTGAAACCACGTTCGTCTCAGTTTNTTCTTCTTCTTCAATTCCGACCGAACAAAGTTCGTTAGCAGCTCTCGGTAGCGTTCCCCGTTTACCGTTCCAGTGCAGAAGAACGGACCGATGACGCCCCACTTGGAAACGCCCATCCAGACTGTAACCTTGGGAGAGTGGAGGGGTTTTTCGTTGATGACACGCGGGTTCTCTTCACTCCAGTAACGAACATTTTGCTTATTCACGTCACCGTTTAAATAAAAATGTGCTTCGTCCGTTATCATGATGTCTTCGAGTGGAACTTCTTTGCTCTTGATTTTTTGCAACATTGTTCGACTGAATTTGATTCGTTCCTTATGATCGGCGGGTTTGAGCTGTTGGGTGTACATAATTTTATAAGGATGAAAATTTAAATCTTCATGAAGAATCCGCCTCAAGGTTCGATCCGATAGCTTCAAATTTTGCGAGTGCAAACGAGCGGATCGACTCGGACTGTTTTCCAAACTGAGACNAACTTTTGCGATCACTGGGGAGGTTCGGACGGTTATGGGAGGGCCGGGAGGTTTCTTCTTTAACACAGAACCTGTCTCACGAAAATTTTTAACNCATAACCTCAAGGTATTATCAGAAAAAACTGGTTTGGTACGCGCAATTTGAAATTTTTTACGAAACTCGCGAACAGTTACCGTGTAAGAATCGTTACGAAAAAACTGCTCCACGGCGAACGCGCNATGTTCGGCACTCCATTCACCCATGGTGATCGTTGACTAACTGAAAAATATTGTCTGTTCTTTCTCTTTCCAACCTCGTTCGAACGAGTTNGATATCTCGCCTACAGAGCGCGCTAGATCGTTTTAACATCTTTCAGGTTTCCGCGCCGCACCCTGTACATGTGAATTCATACATGTGTATATATATATATATACATGCACGCTTATTCCTGCACAACATCCTGGGAACGGCTCGATTGGCCTTTTCATTCTTAGTTTCAATGTTCACGAGCCTTCACTATTCATTCGTTTTACTTTGTTATTGTCACGGATCTCTACACTTGCGTACATTTTCCCCGTAACCTGTATTATTCTGTGTGCCTGTTCTAATCTTTTTTCCAATGCCGATGTTTCTAATTTAATTACTAATTTCCATTTTTCGTCAGTTCTTAACAGTGTTCCTTGTTTTTCGAAGTAGAGTCCGGGATTGTGTTGAAACCGCGTTACCGTATACCCGGATGGTTCGATCTCGCTGTTTGTTGTTTGGGCGGAGATCGATTTGCTGATTATGTACAAAATTCTGTAAGGAGAAAATACCGTGATGTTTTAAACGTTCGGTTTTGTTACGTTAGTTGGGCTCAGAGTATCGTTTTTCTGCGTGTGTTGTCTGTCTTATCTCTAGTCTCCGTTTTTTGTATCATTTTTCTGCTTACGTTAGAGTTTCTGTTGTTCTTGGTTGCTTGTAGAAATGAGTCTTGTCAGTTGCATTCTGTCTTCGGAATAGCTACTTGCGTTCTGTGCGTACAAAAGTAATAAAAAAAAAATGTTTTTTTACTGTTGTCATGACTAATCCGGTTGTTAGTGCCCCCCTCTGTGTGGTCTGTGGTGTCGAGACCTCGTGGCCTCGAATCTGTGATTGGTGTTGTAATCACGACCCCATTATCACTCTGGTGTCAAGTGAATTCTGTTTCATCTGCTGGGCGGCCGCCACTCGGGTCGTCCACATTCTATCACACCACCCTCACAACGGGGACCACGTCCCGCGGATAGCCGACGGCCCCGGCATGAGCCGTTACCGGCCCGTTGAGGGCACAGGTTGTTCGTTCTGCGAATTGACCGAGCGGCCAGTGGCATGCCACGGATGTGTGCGTCGCCAGTTCGTAGACGACATCCTGTCCACGTCCTAGGAGTGCAGTTTGTGCCGGTCGGTCGTCGTTGATTGGATAGCCGTAATGGTGGATGACTCTCACCGCGACATGGATGAGACTCCTCAGAGGGGTCCCGCGTAGATAAACTCCTACGAGGCTGATCGGTAAGTTTTTAGTTTTCTATATAGTGCTTTAATCTATTGGCATGCACCCGTACTGAGCGTCTCCCCTTTTTTACTGCGTATGTTACGTCGGAAACTTTTTCAATTATCACATACGGGCCTATCCATAACGCCTCAAGCTTTTTTGATCTTCCCCGTCTTACTGTTTCGTCGAACAAAAGAACTTTATCCCCTACCCTGAACTTTACCGCGTGTGCTCGCTTGTCATATTGTTTCTTCGCGTTGGCTTTTTCCAATTTCAAGTTTTTTCTTGCTATTTTTTTTGCGGCGCGTATTTTTTCTTTTAGCTCGTGGGCGTAATCTTCGATATTATAACGCGTCGCGGGTGGTTTTGTTAACGTTGTCGGAAGTTCTGCTTGTCGTCCGTACACCAGCTCAAATGGTGTGAATCCTGTTGCCGTATGTGATGTCGTATTATACGCGAACATAGCGTAGGGTATCCATTCGTCCCAGTCGGTTTGTTCGTCGTTAATAAAGTGTCTAACGTATTCGATTAACGTACGGTGCGATCTTTCGAGAGCCCCGTTGATCTGCGGATGATACGCGGTTGTTTGAATTTTATTTATTTTTAATAGTTTACATGTGTTTTTAAATATGTCGCTTACGAAATTCGTACCCTGATCTGTGAGAATGGTTTCCGGAATTCCGTGTTTACAGACTATTTTTGTAGCAAATTCTTTTGCTACCGTGCTCGCCTCCTGATTAGCTATCGGAATAGCTTTGCTATATTTTGTTAAATTATCCTGGAAAGTTAATAAATACTTGTTTCCCTTATTTAAAATCGGTAATGGCTCTACTATATCCAACGCGCATTTTTCAAACGGCTTATTTGGCGTATCCGTTATTATCAAGGGCATTTTAATTTTTCGTGTTAATTTATTTTGTTGACAAAACGTGCATTTTTTGATGTAGTTTTCTACATCTCTTGCCAAATTCGGCCAATCGTGGACCAGTCGAATTTTTTTTATCGTTCGTTCGATGCCTTGATGACCACCGATTGGTGTGTCATGATATTCATATAATATTATTTGTTTTTCTTCTTCAGTAATTCTTTTTCTGCTTTGTTTGTGCGTTCTTCCTTTTCTGCACTTGTGCTCGCGTTTCCTTCTGTCTCGCTTGCGCTTGCATTATCTTCCGTTTCGCTCGCGCTCGAGTGTTCTTCTGTCTCGCTTGCGTTTGCGCTTTTCTCTGTTGCGCTCGCGTTCGCGTTTCTCTTTGTCTTTCTTGTGTTTTCTCTTGCTCTTCTTCTAACCGTGTGTAATACTTTTACGTGCTCTGTGTCGTCTACCGGGTGTCGGCTTAACGCATCGGCGTTTGCGTTTGCTTTCCCTTTCTTGTGTACGATTTCGTAGTCGTACTCTTCCAGTTTTAGTCTCCACCATATTAATCTCGAACCAGGATCTTTTACATTAAATAGCCACACGACAGCTTTGTGGTCCGTTATTATTTTAAATTTTGTACCATACAAGTACGGTCGAAAGTGATTAACGGCCCATACTATTGCTAATAATTCCTTTTCAGTTGTATTATAATTTCGTTCCGCTTTGTTCAGCACGCGACTCGCGTACGCGATGGGCTTATCTCCCCCCGCGTCGCCTTGCGATAAGACTGCTCCAACCGCGTAACCTGACGCGTCCGTGACGATGAACTCGCGGTTGAAATCGGGATATGCTAATATAGGTGCCGTAATCCATTTTTCCTTTAAAATTTCGAACGCTTTTTGCTGTTCCGCGCCCCACGCGAACTTTACTTTTTTACGCGGTAATTGTGTCAACGGTTTCGCTATTTTTGAAAATTTATCGATAAATTTGCGGTAATATCCTTCTAAACCAATAAACGCTTGCATGTCTTTTAATTTTTTTGGTACAGAAAAATTTTTTACCGCGTTTACCTTAGATCGATCGGGTAGAATACCGTTTTCTGTTATAATATGTCCTAAATATGTGACTTCTTTTCGTAGGAATTCACATTTATCGAGCTGTAATTTTAATTTATTTTCTCTTAATCGCTTTAATACTTCTTTTAGTCTTTTATTATGTTCGTCGCGATTTGCTCTATAGATCACTATGTCGTCTAAGTAGACAAAGCATTTAATTTCTTGTATCCCTACCAATATCGTATTCATTAATCGTTGAAACGTGGCGGGTGCATTTTTTAATCCGAACGGCATTTGGTTGTACTCAAAGTGTCCATATGACGTGGAAAATGCCGTTTTTCGTTTATCTTCCTCTGCCATAGGTATTTAATGGTACCCCGAGGCAAGGCCCAGAGTAGAGAAATACTTGGCATTTCCTAGCTGATCTAGAATCTCAGTTATGTTTGGAAGAAGAAATGAGTCTCCTACCGTGACGTCGTTTAGCTTCCTAAAATCGATTACGACGCGTAACATTCTTACTCCGGACGCGTCTAACTTTTTCGGCACTACCAATAGTGGCGCGTTCCACTGACTCGTACTGTGCCTAATTAAACCATTGTCTAACATTTCGTGTATCTGCTTATCTACTTCTTGCCTGTGTTTGTCCGGTAGCCTGTACGGTCGTACGTTTATAGGTCGGGTGTCTTCGTCGGTATGTAATGTGACACCGCGTCAGTGCAGGTCAGTGTCTCTCCGGGTAGATGAAACACATTGCTATACTCTTTGCAAATTTCTTTTTTCTGTCTTTCTTCTTCCTTATTCAAATGTTGTATACGTAGTGAGGCTTTTACTAATTCTTGTCGCTCTATTTATGATTTTTCTATCTCTATCTTGGCGACTTGTGCTTCCACCTCTTGCGAGTCTATCTGTAGCTTCTCTAGTACTACATGCGGCATGCGCATCTTCACCTCTTTCTCGGTGGTATTTATTATACTCACNGGGCATACGTTGTTCTCGGGTTGCACTAAGTAGCTCCCGATAAAAATTCCGGGTTGTGCCTCTTTTGCTTGCAATCATCGATTCCTTTTCTATCCTCAGTTTTCCTTCTTTATGATTTGGTATCGCGTGATATTTTTTAAGAAAATCGTTTTCTAATATTCCTTGGTAATTTATCGGAAAGTCATTTTTTACGTAAATTGGATGCATTATTTTTTTATTTTTTAACTGAATTGTCGCGTTAAATTTTCCTATTACGCGCGCGGTATGCCCTGTCACTCCGGTTAGTTTCATTTTTAATTTTTCCACTAGAGTCTTCTCTTTTAGATATTTTACTTTTATTAATGATATGGTAGCTCCCGTATCGTAAAGTAATTCGGCCATGCCTCTTTTTGTTTCGACTATCGGGACGCTTACTAAATCCAGGCTGGCTTGATTACTTTCCATTGCCGTAACATGAAGCTCGGCTGCCTCTATTCAGTGTGCCCAGTTTTGACTCTCTTACAGCACGCTGCAGCAAGTGGAGGGGATACGCACACAGGCAAGCAGCCGTGTACGTGTACGCTCGACGCTT
>NW_018021451.1:14095-26623 GCF_002006095.1 Pseudomyrmex gracilis
ATATTTAATATATGTATTGTTTTGTATATCTTTTAACGTTAACGTAGTTAATCTATAGATAAGTAACTTTTTACTTGGTTAAAGAATAACAAACAAATGTGGAATTTAATTATTAATATAGTAACAATATAAGAATATAGGCATAAAATTCAAACAAGTATGACAAAGCTGAAAAATCAAATTGTTCTCGCGGCCCGCGAGAGACATACTGCGACACACATACAAACGAGTTTAGAGTCATAAATCTTTGTGGAAATAACAATCTGATTTTTGTGGCGACACACGACTTTCACTGGTTCCGGCGGCTTTCTCTTCCGCACCTGCCCCTGCTATCGCTTCTCGGAGCGTTTTATAGCTTCGCAATCGCACTATTAACTTAAGGTCATCCCTTAACCCGATCTGGAAATGATGTAAGGCTTGCTCTTTGATCGTTTCCAGTATCGTCCGTTTTTGCTCGTTTGTTCTCACTTTCCCCTCAATTATGGATTCGTAGAGCTCCATGGCGAGTTGGTTTACACGTTGTCTAAATGTTACCGCATTTTCCCCTGTTTTTTGCTTTAGAGAACTAAATTCGATTTGTAGTTCTGTCGTGTCCTTTTTCGCGGAGTATGTTGTTTCTATTTCGTATTTTAGTTGTTCGAAACTATAAATATCCCGCGTCTCAAAGTCCAGTAAGGCCTGGCCTTTTAGTTTTGTGCACAGTATTGCTTCTAACAACGTTTGTTCGTCTATCGGGTTAATATTTTTCATTGCGTAAGTACACGCACTTAAAAACTAGCGTAACTGCGTCTGTGATTTACCGTCAAACACTGGTATCATGGCACGCGCTTTCTTTAACAACATATAATCGCTCAAATGCGCGGTTTGATTTTGCATGTCCGCCGCCGTCCGTCCGTACGTCACGTCTAACGCGCTATCGCGTTCTCGCGTTACGTCGTCGGCCCTTGCGCGGCGTCTAGACGGTTCATCGTCCTCGAACACCTGCGATGTACGACGCCGAACCACTTGCCGTTTCAGACCCTGCACTTCCGTTTGCAACTCTCAAAAGGCTTGCATTAACTCGTGAATTAATAACGTACTCGAGGAGTCATCGGGGATTCTGATTGCCCCCACGACCTCGAGCGCGGGTCCGCCCGGGCCCGCCGCGCCCTGAAGGGGTTGTTTACTTCCTAATTCGTTGCGCATTTGGTCTATTTCTTTGTTTACGTCGGCTTGTGTCTGACGCACTCTCTCGATCCGTTCGTCCAAAGAGTCGTTCGGTGCGTGAGCCATTTCTGTACGAAACTCGTTCGGGTCAAATATGCTACTATCGTACGACGTTAACAAAAACTCTCCGCGTTCGGATACGTTACTAGAAGTCCCACTAACGTAAGGCCTCTGTCTTTTCGGGCCAGGGTTTACTTGAGGAAGGAAACTCTCGTCTATGTCAAACGGAAACTCGCGGCTTATAGTAATTTTCTCATGTGCTTCGCTACCACTCGTGCTATCACTTTCGCTTTCGAACTCGAGCGCTAAATTTTGTCGGACCCTACCGGACCTTTCTACCTCGCGCGATTCCCTACTGTGATACGGATCGCTTTGTGTCTCTCTGACTTTTAATTGCGGTAAGGTTCGCCTTGCTGGTTCTGAATGAAGTCACAATGCGTTTCGAGTCGCGCCCGGTACATTAAAACTAGACAAATCTAACTTAAATTCGCTCACGCGCAACGGTGTTATTTTATCTGGTGATTCTGTCGCTGACTCGTTACGTTCGCTCATAAAGAAAATTTTTTTGACTTACAGTAACAGCCGCATTTCGCCTTACGCCAATGTACGCTACCGGTGTCGGTTGCTCCCGCCGCCGTTGACGCGTTGCCCCGTCGTCGCTCTACCGCTCTCCGTCGATGGCTCGTTCTCCGTCGATGGCTCGTTCTCCGTCGCTCGCTCGTTCTCCGTCGCTCGCTGCTTGGTTTGCCGCGGCGGCTTGCCGCTTACTGCTTTCGGCTACTTGCTGCGTTGCTCGCAGCTGTTTCTATTAGGTCCTGATCCTTGTGATCGAAACCCCCTTTGTCTCGGCGACTCCTGTCACCCGACAAACTTTTTGTTTGGCCTTACGTTAGTGAGACTTCTAGTAACGTATCCGAACGCGGAGAGTTTTTGTTAACGTCGTACGATAGTAGCATATTTGACCCGAACGAGTTTCGTACAGAAATGGCTCACGCACCGAACGACTCTTTGGACGAACGGATCGAGAGAGTGCGTCAGACACAAGCCGACGTAGACAAAGAAATAGACCGAATGCGCAACGAATTAGGAGGTAAACAACCCCTTCAGAGCGCCGCGGGCCCGGGCGGACCCGCGGTCGAGGTCGTGGGGGCAATCAGAATCCCCGATGACTCCTCGAGTACGTTATTAATTCACGAGTTAATGCAAGCCTTTTGAGAGTTGCAAACGGAAGTGCAGGGTCTGAAACGGCAAGTGGTTCGGCGTCGTACATCGCAGGTGTTCGAGGACGATGAACCGTCTAGACGCCGCGCAAGGGTCGACGACGTAACGCGAGAACGCGATAGCGCGTTAGACGTGACGTACGGACGGACGGCGGCGGACGTGCAAAATCAAACGGCGCACTTGTGCGACTATATGTCGTTAAAAGAGGCGCGTGCAATTATACCGGTGTTTGACGGAAAGTCGCAAGCGCAATTACGCGAGTTTTTGAGTACGTGCACCTACGCTATGAAAAACATTAACCCGGTAAACGAAAGAACACTGTTAGAGGCGATTCTCTGCACTAAGTTGTGCGGACAGGTTTTGCTCGACTTCGAAACGCGAGACATCCGCGATTTTGGTCAGCTAAAGCGTGAAATAGAAGCTACTTATTCCGCTAAAAAGGGCACGACAAAACTACAATTAGAATTCAGCTCTTTAAAACAGAAAGCGGAGGAAAACGCGCTAACGTTTGGACAACGCATAAATCAGCTCGCCATGGAACTATACGAATCCATGATCAAGGGAAAGGCGAGAACTAACGAGCAGAAGCGAACAATATTAGAAACGATCAAGGAACAAGCTTTGCATCATTTCCAAATTGGGTTAAGGGATGACCTTAAACTAATAATGCGGTCGCGCAGCTATAACACGCTTTAAAAAGCAGTAGCAGGGGCAAGTGCGGAGGAAAAAGCCGCCGGGACAAATAAAAACAGATCACAGCCACAAGCGCGCAGTAGTGGTAATAGAAATAGCAATTGTTACAAGTGCGGAAAAGCAGGGCATTACGGGCGAGAGTGTCGCTCAAGCAAAAGCGCTTTACTTAAACCGGAAGGGTGACGGATAAATACCACCGAAAAGCATTGCAACTATTGCAAAAAGGCGGGACACAAAAGAGAAGAATGCTGGTTAGTAAACGGAAAAAGTAAAAATGACCCAACAAAGAAGGAAAAAGAAAAGAAAATTGTTAAATATGACAAAAGGAAAGTAAACACGTGTGAAGATTGTGACTCTTCAAGTAGTGATGAAGAATGCAACCACAGAAGAAAAAATAAAGCAATAGAAGCAGCAGATCTTCATGTGACAGCGAACCATGCAAGTTTAGACCTAGTGAACGCACTGATTGTCGAAACGCAAAAGGGCACGGCCGAATTGTTATATGATACGGGTGCGACTATATCACTAAGAAAAGTAAAATATTTAAAAGAGAAAACTTTAGTTGAAAAATTAAAAATAAAACTAACCGGAGTAACAAGGCATACCACGCGCGTAATAGGAAAATTTAACGCAACAATTCAATTAAAAAATAAAAAATTAACACATCCGATTTACGTAGTGCGAAACGATTTCTCGATCAATTACCAGGGAATCCTAGGAAACAATTTTTTTTAAAAAAAACACGCGATACCTTGTCATAAAAAAGAAAAGGTAATAATTGGAAAAGACTCAATGGTCTTATATCCATATCACGCGATAACGTTACCGCCGCGGTGCGAACAATAATACGGGCGTTTACAAACGTGAATCACGTGGGTGTCATAAGAAGCGAAAGAAGCACAGCCAGGAATCTTTATCGAGAGTTGCTTAGTGCAACCTGAGAACAACGTGTGCCCTGTGAGTGTCGTAAACACCACTGAAAAAGAAGTAAAGATGCGTATGCCGCATGTAATATTAGAAGAGTGGCAGTTAAAAAAACCCGAGACAGAAGCACAAGTCGCAACAGAAAAGATAGAAAAGTCCGAAATAGAGCGACAAGAAATAGTAAAAGCCTATTCACTACGTACGGAACATTTAAATAAAGAGGAAGAAGAGAAGTTAAAAGAGATATGCGAAGAGTATAGCCATGTGTTTCATCTACCGGGAGAAACACTGACCTACACCAACGCCGTGTCGCATTACATCCCGACGAAGACAGACTGCATAAACGTGCGACCTTACAGACTACCAGACAAGCACAAGCAAGAGGTAGATAGGCAAATAAATGAAATATTAGAAGACGGCTTAATTAGACATAGCACGAGCCAGTGGAACGCACCACTGTTAGTAGTGCCAAAAAAGTTGGACGCGTCCGGCGTACGAAAATTATGTGTCGTGATTGATTTTAGAAAATTAAATGACGTCACCATCGGAGACTCGTTTCTCCTTCCAAATATAACCGATATACTGGACCAGTTAGGAAACGCTAAATATTTTTCAACCCTGGATCTTGCCTCTGGGTATTACCAGATACCAATGGCAGAGGAAGACAAACAAAAGACGGCATTTTCTATGTCATACGGACATTTCGAGTACAATCGAATGCCGTTTGGTTTAAAAAATGCTCCCGCTACGTTCCAAAGGTTGATGATAACCGTGCTGGTGGGGATGCAAGGGGTAAAATGCTTCGTGTACTTAGACGACATAGTGATTTACGGAGCAAGCTTGGAAAAACATAACAAGCAGTTAAAAGAGGTGTTGAGGAGGTTAAGAAACAACAAGTTAAAGTTGCAACCCGACAAATGCGAGTTTCTGCGAAAAGAAGTCACGTATCTGGATCATATTATAAGTGAAAACGGCATTTTACCAGACCCGTCTAAAGTAAACGCGGTAAAAAAATTTTCTCTACCGAGGAAACTAAGGGATGTTCAGGCATTTATCGGTTTAGCAGGGTATTACCGTAAATTTATTGATAACTTCTCAAAAATAGCGAAACCGCTAACACAATTAACGCGTAAAGAAGTAAAGTTTGCGTGGGGCCCAGAACAACAAAAAGCTTTTGAAATATTAAAAGAAAAGTTAATCACGGCATCTAGCTTATTCCGACTTTAGCCGCGAGTTTGTTGTCACGACGGACGCATCGGGTTACGCGATAGGAGCAGTCTTATCGCAGAGCGACGCGAAAGAAGAGAAACCCATCGCGTACGCGAGTTGCGTGCTAAACAAAGCAGAAAGAAATTATAGCACGACCGAAAAGGAATTACTGGCAATTGTATGAACAGTAAATCATTTTCGTCCATACCTGTATGGTACGAAATTTAAAATAATAACAGACCACAAGGCACTTGTGTGGTTGTCCAACGTAAAAGATCCGGGATCGAGATTAATTAGGTAGAGAATAAAACTAGAAGAGTACGACTATGAGATCGTACATAAGAAAGGGAAAGCCAACGCAAACGCTGACGCGTTGAGCAGACACCCGGTAGACGACACATTGCAAGTAAAGATACTGCAAGCGAGTACAACAAGTAAGACAGAAAGCATCGCGTACGTCAGTGAAACAGAAAACGGCACGAGCGCAAGTGAGATCGACAAAAGCGCAAGAGCAACAGAGAAAAAAGATAAAACTGCGATAGCGGAAGAATGCACGAGCAAAAAAGAAAAACAATACACAGAAGAAGAAAAAAATACAATCTATATGAATACCACGACACACCAATCGGTGGGCATTCAGGTATCGAACGCATTGTCAAGCGAATACGATTAGTACATAACTGGCCCAATCTAAGAAAAGATGTGGAAAACTACATTAAAACTACATTAAAAATGCGCACTGTGTCAAAAGAATAAACTGACACGAAAAACTAAAATGCCGTTAATAATATCTGACATGCCACGAAAACCATTCGAGAAATGCGCGTTAGATATAGTAGGGCCTCTACCGGCATCAAGTAGCAGGGATAAATATTTATTAACATTTCAGGATAATCTAACAAAGTTTAGTAAAGCGATTCCGAATAGTAATTAAGAAGCTAATACAATAACCAAAGAATTTGCAACAAAAATTATTTGCGAATACGGAATCCCAGAGATCGTTCTCACGAACCAAGAAACAAACTTTGTCAGTGATATATTTAAAAACACGTGTAAACTATTAAAAATTAATAAAATACAAACGCGTATCATCCGCAGAGCAACGGAGCTCTGGAAAGATCACACCGCACATTAACAGAATACATTAGACATTTTATTAATGACGAACAGACCGACTGGGACAAATGGATCCCGTCGTGTTGTACGCAATGTTTGCGTACAACACGACACCACATACGGCGACGGGATTCATACCATTCGAACTTATGTACGGAAGACAAGCCGAACTTCCGACAACATTGTCAAAATCACCCGCAACGCGTTATAACGTAGAAGACTACGCGCACGAACTAAAGGAAAGAATACGCGCAGCAAATAAAATAGCACAAGAAAACTTAAAATTAGAAAAGAAAAATGCAAAACAACAATATGATAAGCGTATACACGCAGTAAAATTCAAAGTAGGAGACAAGGTTCTGCTGTTTGTTGAAACGGTACGACGGGGCCGATCAAAAAAGCTAGAAGCGTTATGGATAGGCCCATATGTGATAACTGATAGGGTTTCAGATGTAACGTATGTAATAAAAAAAGGAAGACGCGCTATACAAGTACATGCAAACCGCATCAAGCACTACATAGATAACTAAAAAAAAAAAAAAGAATAAAAAGTGAAGTGAACTGCTCCAAGAAATATTCGAGAATTCCAAAAATATTAGCCATATGGAGCAAACACAATTATTAGTGTGTGTGAAGTAAATTACTTTATTAATTGTAACAAAACGTTTTCGACCTTAGTTTGGATCTTTCTCAATGTTTTTTCTACAATGAAAAATAAAAAAATCAAAAATCGACATTAAAAAATACAAAAATCGACAATTAATGTTTTGATAAGTACAAAAAAAAGTTTTTTATATATAAAAACTTACAGTATATGATAAGTTGAGTTTGATGTACAGCTCACAAATATATATAATATACGGAAAAACAACCACAGCTTTCTACATGGTATCGCAACTGAGAGATTGTAACAGTATACGTCGGTTTAAATAGAGAATCGAAGCCAAGATCGATCGATCATGTGTAACCATTTAGTTATCTATAAATATTATCAATAAATGGTAAATATACTTTAACCAAATTTTCAGTATCGCTATGCAGATTTAGACCATGGCTCTGACTCTTTATATGTAGCGTTTCCGATATCAGACGCTTATGATAAGATCCTTCGTTATCCAAAATTTGTACATCCTTGTTTACCAACATTCCACTGGACCTAGCAATCAGTGGCTTGGAAAAGAGATGGCAATTCATAGAGGGTAANACCATTTTACCTAAAGAAGAATTTTTTATAGCTATCAGACTTATTTTTAATTCTACATACTTTCTTTTTAATAAAACATTTTACAAACAGACTTACGGTGCACCCATGGGCTTTTCTTTATCTCCTATATTAGCGGACATCATAATGCAAGACCTTGAACTGGCTACCATCAGTACACTTCCTTTCATCCCCCCTTTACATGTTAGGTATGTCGACGATATAGCCCTGATGGTACCTAACGATCAATTTGACAATGTCCTTAATACTTATAATTCCTACCATCCACGTTTCCAGTTTACTATGGAGGTTGGTTTTGATAGACTTAATTTTCTTGACATCACTATTATAAAAAACAATAATACATTAATACATGACTGATATCACAAGCCGACTTTTTCTGGCCGATATCTAAATTATTTCTCGAACCACCCTATCGGCCAAAAGAGAGGCACTGTTATCGGCCTCATAGACAGAGCCTTCTTTTTATCTCACCCCAGCTTTCACCAAAAGAATTTTGAATTCATTTTTAATATACTAATTGACAATAATTATCCTTGCGATTTTATTTTTGACATTTTTAAACAACGACTTAAACATAACTTTTACAAAAACAACGACATAAGAAGTTAAACATAAGTTTCTGTCCTGCGTAGATTCAGAGAGCCCTTTACAGAGTTGACTTGTGATGCCTTATATTAGCCATTTTGCTGAGAAATTTTTCAAAATTTTACCAAATGACACCAATTTCCATTCAGCCTTTTACAGCATTGATAAATTGACTAAATTCATTAAAGTTCTTAAAGATCCGCTACCTCCTTTATCTCGTCTAGCCGTAGTATATAAAATCAATTGTACTTGCGATGCATCCTATGTTGGACAGACTGGTAGAATGTTACAATCAAGAATTAAAGAACACAGAAACCATATAAACAAAAATTCATCTCAGAGATCTGTGATTACTGACCATAGGATACAATTTTGTCATGATTTTGACTGGGAAAATGTACAAATTTTGGATAACGAAGGATCTTATCATAAGCGTCTGATATCGGAAACGCTACATATAAAGAGTCAGAGCCATGGTCTAAATCTGCATAGCGATACTGAAAATTTGGTTAAAGTATATTTACCATTTATTGATAATATTTATAGATAACTAAATGGTTACACATGATCGATCGATCTTGGCTTCGATTCTCTATTTAAACCGACGTATACTGTTACAATCTCTCAGTTGCGATACCATGTAGAAAGCTGTGGTTGTTTTTCCGTATATTATATATATTTGTGAGCTGTACATCAAACTCAACTTATCATATACTGTAAGTTTTTATATATAAAAAACTTTTTTTTGTACTTATCAAAACATTAATTGTCGATTTTTGTATTTTTTAATGTCGATTTTTGATTTTTTTATTTTTCATTGTAGAAAAAACATTGAGAAAGATCCAAACTAAGGTCGAAAACGTTTTGTTACAATAATAAAGTAATTTACATTACACACACTAACAACTGTGTTTGCTCCATACTGCCAATTTTTTGAATTCCTGAAAAAAAAAGACTTACCGAGTGATTACGAAAAAAGTTGCCGCTTACGCGAGACCCCTACTGGTCTCGCTGGGTTCACGGTGCGGTTGGTGACCAATTACTGCAATCCAAGCCAGAACCGCCAGTCGGAATGTCTCGCATCCCTCGGAAACGTTTAAGACATCATCTACGAACTGCTGGTGCACGCACCCGCGACAAGCTACCGGCCGGGTCACCTCTTCGCAGTAAGAGCACCCCCTGCTCTCGACGGCCTGGTAGACGGAAAGTCCCGGACCATCGGACAGCCGCAAGGGACAGTCCACGTGACCGGGGTGCCCCCGAATGAGCCTCACGGCACGAAAAGCAGCCGCCCAGCACACGAAACAAAATTTGTTGGACACTAACAAAATCACCGGCTCGTGGTCAAAACAGAAATCGCACGCCCGGGACCAAGAGGCTTCGACACCGCAAATAGCGCAATCCAACGGGGAAACCATTTCGTATACAAAACAAAATCGTAACAATAAAATTGTGCTCCAACGGACAAACAAAGACTGACTGCAGCATCTCGTTAAGACTCAAACAGAGATAATAGACGAGGGTAAGGTATCACGATAAAAATGAGAACGATTAAAGAATGCTGCGTAAGAAAAAATTAATCAACGGAGACTACTCTTAGAGTCCTACCATCGTAACCAAAGCGACACACAGTTAAAATAAATACATTTATTTTCTACACATATATTTTTTTTCTCTTTAAGATCCTGCTAGTAAGCTATACGGCATCTCCTTTCTACTCGTCGGGAGATGAAACAAGTCCAACAACATACACGATAACACAGTTTCAACATAATCTCGGACTTTATTATGAAAAACAGGGAATAATGTTAAGATCGGTCGAAAAATGGAAATTAGTAATTAAGTTAGACATAGCAGCGTTAGAAAAAAGAGTAAGTCAAGTTCAAAAAATTTTACGACTCACTAGTAAAATATGCGCAGACAGCGACATTCATGACAAAAATAAAATAAGCAAAACAACTATTTAGCACTATGGACGCAAATAACGAAAAAATCATCACCGAACACATTAGCTTACTAAAAAATAGACAGATAGCAGAAAAACACGCAATAGAAAACCACTTAAAGGTGTTAAACGCGACGATAGCACACCTGGATGGGGTGGAAAGTGTAATTCAGAAAAATGAAGACATGCTGGCAAAGTCAGTATTACAAATAATGGCATCAGTAAATAAGCAAGTTCACGGAAACTTACTAGAAGAATATTTACTTTCAGTAACAAATATTTTGCAAGAACTAGAAGCTGACGTAAAAGAAGTAGTAAAATTAGTAACGGGAAATCACGACAAACTTGCACAACTAGAATTAGTTCCTGTTAAACAAATATTACAAAGTATGCGTGACACAAATAATCATTTACCACGAGAATTACGCTTTCCATTTGAAATTGACTTACAAAACTGGGTTAGAATAAAAGAATATGTAACGATTGCTGTTTATTGCAAGGAGTCAAATATCTTTATGGTGTTACACGTCCCGTTGGTACATACTATAGTACATGAAATATACAATGTCATACTCTTACACGTGTTTGCGGTAGCAAACATAAGGAAACAAAAAACATGGTGGCAATAGACAACAATCGACAAACTTATGCATTGTTAACCGATAATCAAATAGCGTCGTGTAACAAAATTCAAAACAGTTACGTTTGCGACAATGTAGAAACACTTTATAGAGTGCAGATAAACTCACCGTGTAAAATACAGGCATACGCGCATGAATTCAGTAATTATTTAAATTGTAAAACAACAAACGTGGTGTCAAACCACACTATTTGGATACAGTTGAAAAATACACGCGTATGGCTATATTCTACGTTGGACGAAGAGTCGGTATTGTTTCAGTGCGAGAAACACCCTAGTAGAGTTGAAATACTGAAAAGAGTGGGTGAAGTTGCATTGTCAGATCAATGTGGGTTTTCGACTAAAGATGTTTTTGTTAGTCCCAAGAGAGTAGTAGAACATACGCAAATACGTACTTACCTATCACACTTCAATATCACATTTACACAAACAAACGATGATATACCACAAACTCTACGTAAACTTGAAGAAATAAAGTTGGAAAATTTTACACATAGCAAAACATAATTACAAAATATACGTAACCAAATACAGAAAATCAGCACAAACTTGAACGATGACTTCTATAAACAACCATACTTTTTGTATCCCACAAGCATTACTGGAGTACTGCTTTTAGTAGTAGTAGGCATCGTGTTGTATGTTGTGGTTAGAAATAAGAGACCAACTTATCAAGATCATCGGTGTTCGCAACGAGTACGTTTTGCCGACGGTACAGCTAAGCTTAGACCGTCGCAAATGCAACGTAGGTGCGAAGGTCAGGGACCCATTGAGCACATAGCAACTACACTTCTGTAGTTGTAAAGTTACGTTAAACGAAAAACCTCTCCTGTCAGTTTTTCTTTTTCCAACGGGGGAAGGATGTTGTAAGTTACGTGTTGTATGTTATGTATTATGTATTGTTAAGTAATAATAGAATATCGTTTAAACGAGGGTTTTAAGTAACTAAGTGTAGTTGTGTTAAAAGGGGGAACTGGAATCCGGCACGGATGTCCAGTCAGCAGTCGCGGGGCGATATGCGACGTACTGGCCGAAGGTCGCACATGCAGCCGAAAAGATACAATGGTCTGCATTGCACTTTTCGAGAACCGGATATCGCTTGATTTTCTTCGGCCAATCACAAAGTGATTAGCTCGAGGATAAAAGCCAGTGTCCGGGCAGGTGCGAGTAGAATCGTCTAGAATCGTGTCGCGGCCGGAGACTCTGCCCATCAGAGCATCGCTCGCAAGGACTTATTGTTAGAATATCGCGAGTGAGTGGAAGTGTAACAAAAGCAGAGTTAGAAGTAGACGGGTTTATTTGTAATACTTTGTTATAATTAATAAAGATTATAAAATAATATTGATTCTCCTCGGCGTCCCTCCCACGCAGCATCCTCGACCTCACGCAAAGTAACAATATTCCTATATCCAAATTGCTGAGCACAGAATTGCAAAAATGCACATACAGCTTCCTTCGTATAATACAGTGTAACCTCGTCTTTTGTTTGACTATAAAACTGATGCACATCAACTAAAAGATTTTGAAGAGGTTATATGAAGAGTGGTTAGAAGAGGTTATATGAATGAGGTTATAGAAATATCTCTAACTTATTGAAAATAGAAATTTGCATTTGTTACGTCCTGACCTACGGTTACGATCGGGTCCTAACGGAGGAACGCAACTTGACACACGACACTTTTGTGTATTATATCTCGGCACACTGACCTAATGAGATAAGGCAAGCATGCGAGTCGAGTGAGACTGTTCAACGACGTAGTCAAG
>NW_018021451.1:28008-32028 GCF_002006095.1 Pseudomyrmex gracilis
AACCCTTCTGATTTTTGCCAATCGTCTTTAGATTTTACTCTCCCACTCTTTACTGATTAAAATGTCGATCTTTTCATTTGCTAATCCGATCAGGCGAGAGGACCAATCATCGACAATCACTCCTCCTGACTCGCTCAACATTTGTTTAAAGTTTGTTATCTGCACGTGCAACTTCCTGTTCACTTTCGGTGCCCGAACATTCCTTGCTAGAGATTAGCGGACCGCCTAAATTATCTAAGTTTATATTCGTGAACTAAACATCCGGGCTGCTTGTTGATTAATTGACCGATACTCATTTGAAAGTCGGTAAGAGTGATTAGATAAAAAATTGCGATACGGATTTTATCTTAGTTCAATAGGTCCTCTGTTCTCTGCTCAAGGATTGTTACTTAAAAATTAATTCTAAGGCGCAAATCTTAAAGCTAGTTAATGTCTGATTCCAAACAGAAGGGGACCGTGGAGTCCAGGACGTAACACATTTATGTTAAAATGTGTATATAAGCCAAATATATAAAATTACAAATATGTATGTGTGTACTTACTTTATATATCTAATATAATTATATATCCATCTTGCCGAGCACAAATTGCAAAATGCATCTTTTTCACAACACAGTATAGCCTTGTTTGTGCGGGCAATAACCGTTATCTTATATCAAAACCGATAAACTATACGATTTCAATGTTTTTTATCAATGCCAAAGCTGATACACTTTTAAACAAGGGGGAAAGACAAGCAGAGGGAAAGAATAAATTGTGATGCCGGAGAATCACCAAATTAAAAGTAGCGACATCTGTCCTTCTGCAATGCTTACCTCAGCACGCCATGATATTATTTTGTTAGCATACAACGCGTGTCATTACTGAACAGCACTGTACCAACATATTGTTCACATGGTATGCTTTTCACGGCGTGCTGACACGTGATGTTTGCTGGGAATATAAAAATGATTGTGTATGTAGTTCACGGATATCTCGACAGAGAGCGCTGCAATACGACGTATGCGCATATGATCATTATGCATGTGTATCTGTCGTGCTACATGACAGATTCTAACCTACGAAGTATCTGAAAACGTAAAGATCGTTTTGTAGTAGTTGCAGAAGGCAAACGCAAGTTTCACGAAATTGACCAGTCGCATCTATCAAATCACTTAATCGCAACACGATTGGTCACTTCCGCGAGATCTGTAACTATAATTGAATTTCGCGGTATCATAGAACGACTTTGAAATAACTCGTTTTGTAGAGCACGTGTTTTTTGCCAAAAGTTTTGAATACAACACAAAACAAGTAAAACTTTAATAAGGTCTAGTAAAGAAATCTAAGTAAACAGTAGTTGTGTTGCATTTGTTATGTAATATTACATTGTAGTGTAATAAATTATGTAATATTACATTGTAGTGTATTAAATATATTATGTTGTATTCAGTTGTGGTATTGTTACGTCCTGGAGACTCCACGGTCTCCTTTTCTCTTGCAACGCGACGCGTCAACGCATAACATTTTTCCCTCTTAGTAAATAATAAAAAGCAATAAATAATCCGAGCAGACCTCCTATTGTTTGGAGACTTGGACTCCAGACGATAGAAGAGCAAACGGAAATCCCATCGGCGCCCGAAAAGATAAACCGCGCCTAGTAATAACCTGAAATTTTAAACTTATTGTTTAAACATTCTAAACAAACCCGGATATCTCCGGGCCAGAAAGAACACCGCTCATAAAAATTAGAGCAGCCGGAGCAAGTAGAATTCCGACGCCACGAATAATCCACAAAAACTTTATTATAAACAAATAGCAAAGGGTCTAGGTGACGTGATCGAAAACCAACACTCTCCCTTTTCCTATCTCCGGAAAATCGGACGAGCCGACCGAGCCGAGAGATCGTCGCCGATTGGCGATCTCACGAAGTTCACCCGACCACTAACTAACAAATAGGAACTGGCGAAGCTCGACTGAGTTTTCCGATTGGGAGAGTCCTCGCTTACTCAAAATTGTATATAAGCCGGGACTCTCGGGATCGGAGCCAGATAGAGCCGCAGATTTTACAAGTACCACAGCGAGTGAGTGAGTGACAGTGAGTGCAGAATGTGAGATCCCAGAGTGAACTACTGTGCCGCAACAGAACCTTTTATTAATCAACATCACTGGTCCGCAGCAAATAGTAAGTCCACATTGTAATTATTTTCATTCGAAGGTTCTGTTCGCGTACTTACCTCCCGACTTTGCGACTGATTTTCGGAGAAATCGAGAAAAATGGTTAAAATAAACAAATAGATAGATGCGCTCAAAAATCCAAATTTTTCGAAAGAGCTACTCACAGTGCATAGCCGTTTCGGGTGGCATTCGAATTTTTCGGAAGAGCTACTCACGGTGCATAGCCGTTTCGGGTAGCGTCCGAATTATCGGAAGGGCTACTCGCGGTATATAGCCGTCTCGGATGGCGTCCGAATTATTTCTTTTTCTTCTCTAAATCACGAAAACAAAAGAAGCCCGCTTATTTCCGAATATCAGTCTTAGAATCATGACACATTCAAATTTATTCCTATCATTAAATCTATCGGAACCTAAGAAATGAAACAAAACCGAATTTGTCAACTGACGTAAGGAAATACATTTCTAAGATGATCTAAGTTGCGTAAATATGATTTAAAGGGGCTGGCTGCACTAAACAACTCGTATTCCCCCTCTCTTTCACACTTGCACCCTAGCTTATAGATGACTTTGTACGAAACGATTATGCACTCCGTCATTGTATTAGTTTCAACACACCTGTATGTTGTAGTAATTTGCTAAGATTTCGATTTGTCTTTTTTTAAATAAATATAACTACTTTAAATGTGTGGAATTAAACTAAAGAGTTATTCTTTGTTATCCTTCTTTCCGTACTCTCTCATTCCCACTTCCTTGTTAAATTCGCTAGGTCCCGTCCTTGGTAAATGAGATTTGCGTCTCAGACCTAAAAAGGGACCAACGAGCGAGTGTTCGCTAGACAGAGTAAGATCGGCGTACGCCGTTGACCTGTCGACGAATATAAACAAACTCGCTCGACTCTCTCACAGCGGGACTTCCGTGTCCACTGTAAAGAGAGATATGGAAAATGACGCGTTTACTGTTGCGTCACACTACAGCCCGACCGTATCCATGGGCCAGGATGTAACAGTATATTGTGTGATTATTTTGTGTTCTGTGATTCTTTAAACATTTAGAATGTCATCTGTACTAACCTGAGTATAGAAAACACTGTCAACGCATGCTGCCTATTTTTTAAATAATTTTATTACAAAATAATATTAGATACATCTTTTTGTAAAGTTGCTTTGTTTTTTCTTCCAGAGGCGTTTTTAATAACGTGTTCTGGTGTAAAATTTATTATGAACTGTCAATGCATGATGGCTTTTTTCGAAATCCTTTTAATATAAAATAATGTCAGATGCATCTTTTTGACCGTAAAGTTGCTTTGCTTTATTTTCCAGAGACGTTCTTGTAAACGTGTGCTGGAATATTAATTATTATGAAGCAATTTTGATTAACGTGTGCTGGCTATATTAAAAAGTTTATAATGCCAGAAACGTTTCATGTGACGTACAATTGATTTGGTTTCCTCCCAGAGGCGTTTTTAATAACGTGTTCTGGTGTAAAATTATTAGAAACTGCCAACGCATATGCTGGCTATTTTCTAAATAATATTAATATAAAATAATGTCAGATGCATCTTTGTGACTCTAAAGTTGCTTTGTGTTTTCTCTCAGAGACGTTTTTAAACACGTGCTAGTGTAAAATTATTAGAAACTGCTAACGCATATGCTGGCTATTTTCTAAATAATATTAAAATAAAACACTGTCAGATGCATTTTTTTTACTATAAAGTCGCTTTGTCTTTCTTCCCAGAGGCGTTTTTGTAAACGTGTGATGAAGTAATAATTCAAACTAAGAATGAAACAAGGCCGATACGAGCCATTCCCAGGATGTTGTGCAGGAATAAACGTGCATGTATATATATATATACACATGTATGAA
>NW_018021451.1:33303-35483 GCF_002006095.1 Pseudomyrmex gracilis
TATATATATTGTTGCGCTCACGGCAGCGTTTAATCGCGTCACCGCCGAATTACTGCGCTCCGCGGAAAGAAATGAGAACACCGCGTATAACACACTTAAGTTTTATTAGAGAACGCGTTACAAAAGACCACGGAAAATGTAAAGAAATCTCGAGAGCCGATGATCCAGCCTGTCGACGATTCCGAATCCGGCGGCTCACTCTTCTTTGAACCTTGCCGTTAACAACCCTGTTGCTACCCGAACAAAAGCCTCTATATCGATCAATCGTTCGACGAACATCTTATACCGCGTGGACGACACGCGCCGCATCTCGCAACAATATATATATATAAAAAGAGAGAGAGAGAAAATAGAGATGTACTTTGTATCTCTATGAGTGCAATGGACTAATCGCTATGTCTCGCGTTTATCCGAGTTTTTCTTGTAGATTTTGACGGTCGATTACTGTACAGTGTTTCGTGAGTACTTTAGTAATATGAAAAACTTTTTGTGCAATATAAAATGTTTAATGACATTCAGTTCATCATCTTTTTGTAGTCATATATGCAAGTTGAATAAAAAATTATTATAATTTCTATGTACACATATGCGCAATAATAAATGTACGTTTTCTGTACAGTACTGCGATCACAGTGCCTTACTTTTCATAAAACAGAAATACACAAATTAAAATAATTTTTTAACACTCTCTTTTTATTTATAAAATATACTTGCTTTATATACTTGTTTCGTGCACACGATATTCCGTATTATGTGTTAGTCAAGGAAAATGACTTTATAAATAAAAAAATAGAAAGTGTTAAAAAAAATCTATTTTTAACTCTATTTTTAAGTGTATTTCTTATGTATTATTTATTCTTTTATAAACAATAACGCATTGTGTTTGCTGAAGTACTATACAGAACACCGTATATTTATTGTATGCACATATGTGTACATATACGTTATAATAATTTTTTATTTAATTTGCATATATTACTACTAAAACTAAACTATAAGACTAAATGTCATCAAACATTTTACGTTGATCAAAAAGCTTTGCATATACTGAATTGTTAAAGACGCAGTAAATTTTACATGTAAGATCGAGCCGGCCAGCACCGAGAGTACCGAGAGATGGAAATACGCACACAAGCGAAAACCGCCGTCCGTGTGCGTAATGTCACGCTCGATTGTTTGGCTCGTGGAAGAGTGCAGACATATTATGTTCTGTCTCCTTTCCACCAAGCTGGCTATAAGACAAGACACGAGACATGTTCACGTTGCGCTCTTGTTGCACATAACAACGTGAAATGCTTTTTCAAGATTTACAGTCTTGGAAAAAGTAATATAATATTATTGAAAATAAAACACCTCAAGATGCATTATATATTAATTAGTAATATGAGTTAATTGTGATACTTTAAGTTTTTAGAATATTGAAAACATTTAACATATGTAGGGGAGACCGGGGCTAGTTGTGACACGGGGTTAGTTGTCAAACTGCTATTATCTTGCTTACTAAATCTTGGAAAATATTCTTCTTTTTATTGTAAGTTGCTACTAGTTGTGTTAGTAATGTGTACGAAAGAAAAACGTGTACTTTTCTTAAAAACATTATATATGATATTTACGAGCACTTTTGTAAAACTGGATATGGCAAGTAGATTTTTCTGATCTTGATTCTTTAGTAATTTCATTGGTTTTAAAATTTCTAATTGCAATTTTATCTTATGTATAGAAAATATGGTAGTTTTAAATAAGTTTTCCTATATTTATTTAATCGCCATCGCATCGCAGTTTATAAATATAATATCTTTTATTTAAAATGAACGTTTGGGATAAGTTGACTCAAATTGAGACGGGATAAGTTGTCACACGGTGAGCATGCGCGAAGAAGTAATCGCAGTGATTGTTATGCGTCGTTATAACTTTTTCAGTACCTGTCATTGTTTTTTTTTATTAAAGATTAGATTACTAATTATGTTTTATAGTTTTTAACTGATTTAGTATTGTGAAATCATTTAAAGTTGTTTTATATATATATATCAAGGTTGGGTAAGTTAAATTTTTTTTTTATTTAAGTTAAGTTACAGTTAAAGATCTTAAAAATTTTATTTAGTTAAGATATAAGTTAATCCATAATGAAATTAATTGATTAAAAGTTAAGTTAATAAAAAAAATAATTAACAAGTTAAAAG
>NW_018021451.1:36443-39641 GCF_002006095.1 Pseudomyrmex gracilis
CGCGATTGTACTTAACATTAAAATACTCTTTTGTGTAAAGATATATAAGAATAATATTTGTTTTTTCTTAAAGCTAAAGGATGTGACTATTATATAATATACCTAATATTACATAATATTGCGTACATTTTTTTTTTTTACAATCTATTTTGGATGTTACTTTGTGCCCCGATCTCCCCTATATGAAGGATATTAGTAATATTCATTTTTATATAGTTTTGGTATTAATGTAAATTACGAAAACACACAATATACATTTTACATATACATAATCTAGAAGTATTAAATTATATTATACAAGGTCATTAATTATTTTCCCGCGAGAAAATAGAAACATATGATTATATAAGATTATACTATATATAAGTGATTAGATCGCGTCAAATTTCGGATCAGATTTTACATGATCAGATAAACTCAGATTCAAAATGTGGCACGATTTGATCACTTAAATATATAATTTTATATGTGATCATATATATATATAAGTTTCTATTTTTTCTCTAAATATTATATTCATATAATATGGTATATCAATTAAATATTTTAATTATGCATCTATAAAATGTTTTTTTGTACTTTACTAAATAAAATAATATAAAAATGAACTCTAATAATATCATTGATATATTACATGTTCTCAATATTTTAAAACCTTAATTTTTATCACAATTAATAATAATAATATTAATAATTAATAATATGTGATTCATGTTGAGATATTATTATTGAGGTTTTATTGTTATCAAAAATATATGTACTTTTTCCAAGACTCTAAATCTTGAAAACGCACTTTACGTTATCATACGCAACAAGCGCGCTACGTGAACGTGCCTCGTGTCTTGCCTTAGCCCGGCTTAGTGGAAAAGAGACGGAACATAGTATGTCTACACTTTTCCACGAGCGTACACGGACGGCGGTTCTCGCTTGTGTGCGTATCCCCACCACTTCGGTACTCGGTGCTGGCCGGCAAAGTTGCAAGATCGAGCAGAGAGCAACAAGAGCATCGAGCTGTGGGGACACGCACACAAGCCAGAACCGCCGTCTGTGTGTATAACGTCACGCACACAGACGGCGGTTCTGGCTTGTGTGCGTGCCCTCACCGCTCGATGCTCTCGTTGCTCTCTGCTCGATCTTGCAACTGTGCTGGCCGGCTCGAGCTGTACGACGAAAGACGCGATAGACAGCGCGATTAGCACGTCTCACTTTAAAAAAAGGACGGACTAACTCAATCACTTGAGGGCGCCACTTTCCGGGCAGAAAGTCCCAGTCCCAGTGCGGACTTCGGATTTTACTCCAGTACTCTCTTAAGAGTTTCTGCGATAGCTTTTTGTAGACATGGTTCTATTCCGTGCTATGAGAACACTGACGTGGTGGGGTTACGCACACAAGCGAAACTGTTGTCCGTGTGCGCTCGTGGAAGAGTGCAGCATATTGAGCGCTTTCCAGCTACATAGCGACGCTGTGTAACACATTTTCCACTAGTATGAGTGAGACACACTGATATGCTCTTTCTCACACTAGTGGATACTGTGTCGCCTGTGTACGTAGCTGGAAAGCACCCATTATGTTGATGTATGACGACGGTTCTCGCTTGTGTGCGTATCCCCACCACGTCGGTGTTCTCATAACACGGAATAGAATCATGTCCACAAAATTAGAACGGAATAGAACCATGTCCACGAAAAGCTATTGCAGAAACTCTTAAGAGCCGGTTGTTCCACTTTCAGGTAAAGCCTGTTCTACATTGATCATAAGCGCAAACGCAAGGCACAGATCTCGTAGAATTGACTAATCAAATCAGCCAATTGACTAGCATAATTGGTCAATTCTACGAGATCTATACCTTGCGTTTGCGCTTGCGATCAATGTAGAACGAGCTTAAACTATCGAGTAATCTATCTAATGGTTAAAACTCTGATTTGCGTTGTTCCACGTGTCGCTAAAATTTATATATCTGGTAAATGACCAGAAACCAAAAGATAAATTACACGGCACTCTCGGTACCGTGTAAGTCATATCTAACAGATAAATATGTAGAAATAAAAAACAGTGGAAGATGCGCTAGTCAAGTTTTTATCTTATAGATAATAACCAGGGTTGGGTAGTATCTAGTTAAAAAGATAAAAGTTAGGTTAAAAAGTTAAAAAGTTAAATAATTTTAACTTAACTTAGTTACATTTTTGAGTTCTTAATTTTTAACTTAATTTAGTTTTATTTTATTGGTAACTATTAACTTTTCATTTAAATCTCTTGAAGTTAGCCACGCCATAAGACTTTGATTTTTGCGCGAAGTTGTTTGCATATAAAACGGATTATATTTTGTCGTATGACCATAGTTGATATACTTATAGACTTATAGACTGAAGAATTCGATCAATCACAAAGATCGGGTTACCTTTACTTCACCGACAATCATTTCATCGATAATTGTTTCACCGACACCATTTCATCGATACCGCATTTCACCGACAATATTTACTTACCGACACGTTTAGATCACCGACAATGTTTTCATCGACATCGAGCTTTGCCGACAATGTTTACGATAACAAATGAACATATCAGATTAATTATTATAGAAATTGACATTAATACTTTTATTTCATTACTTTTTCATTTTTTTAGAAAAAAAATTAGGAAACATATACAGAAATAAATTTTGTGAAGGCACTAGCACATAACTTGCAAATGTAATGATTCAGTTATTGATGTTTACACTATCGATTAAAGTTATATCGAGTTAATGTATCTAATGATTTATGTTATTCAATTTATTAATTATGTATTTATGAAGTAAGATGTCATATTGTAAGATGTTACAATTCTTGATATTAATCATTAATAAAACGCAGTATTATTTTATGTCCTAATTTATGTAATAAGATAGAAAAAGCAATGAAATAAAAGTATTAATGTCAATTTCTATAATAATTCATCTTATATGTTCATTTGTTATCATAAACATTGTCGGCGAAGCTCGATGTCGATGAAAACATTGTCGGTAAAATGATTGTCGGTGATCTAAACGTGTCAGTAAGTAAATATTGTCGGCGTAATGTGGTGTCGATAAAATGGTGTCGGTGAAACGATTACACAGCCACACAAAAAAAAAAAATTTCTTTGGCCTGGGGATCAGACCATGTTTATTATATGTTTTTGGGGTCGCTAAATCCGAATCCGAGGTCCATTAAACCC
>NW_018021451.1:40131-41017 GCF_002006095.1 Pseudomyrmex gracilis
TTCGAGCTCAGATTATGGTGTTTTTTGAGGTTATGGCGGAATCCCGACCCGATAGGGTTTAATAGATCTCGGATTCGGATTCAGCGACCCCAAAAACATATAATAAACATGGTCTGATCCTCAGGCCAAAGAAATTTTTTTTTTTTGTGTGGCTGTGTTATTGATGAAATGATTGTCGGTGAAGTAAAGATAACCCCAAAGCTCAGAATGGTTTGTGTATGCAAACAATTCGTATATGTTTGAGAATCGAGCCAATAAACGTTGGTCATGAAATCCAACGCAACATGATCGACAGTGTTCATAGTTTTTGTAAGACGCTTATAGGATGCGTTCCGTTCCATTCATATGCGCGCATTTATTCATACACGTTACGTATATTATAGATCATGCGCGCATATGCATGAAACGGAACGTGTTTTAAATTTTAAATTGCTCTGGATGTAGGATGAAAACAAAGAAAAAAGAGGTTTTCTACACTTTTAAAATCGAGAATTCAGAAGTTTAACACAAACAACCATGCAGAAGTTCATTCAAGTACATTCAAAGAACAGATCTTATCAAAATCCGATGATTTTTTTATACTTAATAATAAGACGCTAGATCAGAACCAAAACAAAACTATGATTACAACAGATTATATTATTCACATTTATTTGTCGACCGATAGATTTATATCTAAATCAATAAAAAGTTTCAAATATTGTATGACCACTGCACTTATATAAAGCACTCATTAATGTAAGAAATGACTTCGCCTTGCGTAGAAAATCTTAAACTATGTCGAATCATACATACAGATTTCGATTTGTGTGAAATGTCAAAAACTCATGTGGAATGTTTCAAAATAAAAAATATTTAATTTAAAAAAAACTTGGCGCGGCTGCAC
>NW_018021451.1:41034-45698 GCF_002006095.1 Pseudomyrmex gracilis
GTGCAGCCGCGCCAAGTTTTTTTTAAATTAAATATTTTTTATTTTGAAACATTCCACATGAGTTTTTGACATTTCACACAAATCGAAATCTGTATGTATGATTCGACATAGTTTAAGATTTTCTACGCAAGGTGAAATGGAAAGTATGCTTCGAAACGACCTCCAAATCTTTTGAATACGTCGAACAAGCTGCCTCAAATTGCAGGGTCGGTTCTTCCCAAGCCTCATCTTCATTTGAGCCCAAACGTTTTCAATTGGATTGGCATCGGGCGACTGAGACGGCCAATCCAAAGTTACGACACCATTTTGCTAGCACAAAAAAAACTGCTTCGAAGCGCGAAGCGTAAGCGGTACTCATTTTGGAAAAATACAAGGATTGAATTAAAAACAACAGTCAGCTGATTCTCCTTTATAAAGCATGAAGGACTATACTGCCCTCTGTATGAGAAAAAAAAATTACAGCATTTTTATTATCCGATTGCTAGTAATCGTGACTACGCTCTTATGTGACCGACTGTACACGAAAGTGTTGTCACCTGACGGCGACAAGAGGCGAAGTACGCTCAAGCACTGTCCCAAGACGTGGACGAATTCGTAGAACCTAGTTTTTCGGCATTTTGGACTTTGTATCGAGATATCTCTGTTGGGAAGGCACGGAGAAAAAAAACCGCGAACTAAGTTTTTTTGTGCCTCGATCTCAACTTTCGATTGAGTCTACTACGAACTCGATTGGTTTAGCCGTTGTTGAGATCGGAAAATCTCGAAAAGTCTCTCGGCTAAGGTCTGAATTCATAGTCGCTTCTCAAATCTTAGATCTCGTCTCCAATCTCCAAGTTCAGCTCTCAGATCTCGAATCTCCAATCTCAAATTTCAGTGTAGTTGCCAATCATGATATTTAGTTTTTCATGACTGAGCAAGAATATAGAGCCTCCTACAATGGGTGCGTTCAGACACCTCACAGTTGCACAACAGTTAAAAAATAATCACTTCTGATTGGATCATACTTTTGGAACCGCAGCAGATTTTGAAGAATAGTCCTATCATAAGTGATGATCTCTCAACCCTTGAGTTGTCTGAACGCACCCAATAAAATATTAGTAATAAATCAGAAGTCAGAAGCAAGAAATTGACCAATTACAGTAAAATCACAGAAGAATAATTGATTGTGATTAGTCAATTTCTTGCTTCTGACTTCTGATTTATTACTAATATCTTATAGTAGAAAGCTCTTTAAGTAATTTTATGTGTGATGGCCTTTATGCGTAATGTGTTATGCAAAAGTGTGTCCTACGCCACACAATTTTTAAAAAAAATTTTCTGCACCTAAAATAATTCAATCTTACAAAACATAAATGTTATTTAAATAAGGTAATTTTCTCTTCAATACGATGATTTTATCTTAAGTAAAATAATTTTATGTTAAGAAAGATGATTTTATATCTTACATAAGACGATTTTATCTTAAAAAAGACAATTTTATCTTAAAAAAGATGATTTTATCTTAAATAAAGAAATATAATTTTATCTTTAACCAGAAAATTTTTTTAAAGATAAAATCATCTTATTTAAGATACAATTATCTGTTAAAATAAATTTATCTTTTTAAAGATAAAATTATCTGTAAAAAAATAAAATAATCTTTTTTAACTTTAATTTTATCTAGATAAAAATATCTTATCTAGATACTTTTATCTTATCTAGATAAAAGTATCTTATTTACATAATATTATCTAGATAAGATAATGTTATGTAGATAAGATATATTTATCTAAATAAGATAAAGGTATCTAGATAATTTTAAGACACTTTTTACAGATAATATTATCTTATCTAGATGATTTTATCTATTATCTAGATAATATTGTCTAATCTAGATGATTTTATCTATTATCTAGATAATATTGTCTTATCTAGATGATTTTATCTATTATCTAGATAAGATACTTTTATCTAGATAAGATAAAAGTTAAATAAGATGAGTTTATTTTTTTACAGATAGTTTTATCTTTAAAAAGATAAAATTATTTTAACAGATAATTTTATCTTAAAAAATATAATTTTATCTTAAAAAAATTATCTGTTAAAAGATTAAATTATATTTCATCTTTTTTAAGATAAAATCATCTGTTGTAAGATAAAATTATTTGTTAAAAGATAAAATTATCTTTTTTAAGATAAAATCGTCTTATTTAAGATAAAATCATCTTTCTTAACATAAAATTATTTTATGTAAGATAAAATCGTCGTATTGAAGAGAAAAGTATTATTATTTAAATAACGTTATGTTTTGTAAAAGATAGAATTATCTTAGGTGCAAAAATTTTTTCTTAAAAATTGTGTGGTGTAGGACACACTTTTGCATAACACATTACGCATAAAGGGCATCACACATAAAAGTGCTTAAAGGGCTTTCTACAATAAGATTAGTAATACATCAGAAGTCAGAATCAAGAAATTGACTAATCACAATCAATTATTCTTCTGTGATTTTATCACTATATTTTCACTGTAATTGGTCAATTTCTTGCTCCTGACTTCTGATTTATTACTAATATCTTATTGTAGGAGGCCCTATATTCTTGCACAGTCATGAAAAACTAAAGATCATGATTAGCAACTACACTGAAATTTGAGATTGGAAATTCGAGATCTGAGAGCTGAAATTTGAGATTGGAGACGAGATCTAAGATTTGAGAAACGACTATGAATTTGGACCTAAATCTCGCGTATAAGAGGCACGGGGTACCTCGCGCAGCGCGCGCGCACTTCGTTTGCGCATATACTTGGCGCGAGGCACTACCGTGCCTCTTGATGACGGAAAATGATTTTCCTAAAGCACTCAAACGTGGTTTTATAAAATATAATGCATCAATACCATCTTCAGTTTACGTTGAACGACTGTTCAGTGAGAACTCGTTTCCCACATAGCATCGTACGTAGCGCAAACGTTTCTGCAACGGGTTTCCCGACACTTACCAACGTTTCGTTAAACGTTTCTAAAACGTCGTAGTAACGTAGCGGAAACGTCGAAATGTCCGCTTTTTAAGTTTCGGTCCGATTTTGTGATGATTTTTGAAATCATGCAGGTTTTGTCTGCTTAACCATTCCCTAGGAAGGAGTGATTATTTAAGTAATTAAAAGGTTACTTAAGTAATCATTCCCTCCTGGAGAATGGTTAAGCAGGCAAAACCTGCATGGTTGATTAATTGTATTTTACAATGTTTATACAAATTTAAACATTAAAAACTTTAAAATAATGTTGAAAATGAACTTGTGAAAATCAATAAAGAAAGGTGAGAGCCAATACGAGGTAAAAAACAGCTGATGTATATAGCCAATCAATTAATATATAATTTATTCAATTCAAAAACCAAACGTTTCGACTGCACATTGAGTCATTTGAGTCATCAGTGGTACAAATGAAAAAGAATCTGTTACAATTTAAGAAATTAAGTATTAAAAGTCTCGATTTATATAACATATAACTCACTAAATCAAATATCAAAGTCTAGGCATCAGCAGTCCAAGCATGTAAGAAGCACAACATGATTGTCTTCAAGAAGAAAAGTTGTTTACTTAGAGAAATTTAAAAGTCACTGTTAACCATGCTTAGCTCAAGAACGAACAACCAATGCCTCGACTCGCACAAACAGCTGTTATATACATGAATTCCCTCCAAAATTCAAACACATGTACAACCGATTAAAAACCAAAAAGCACGCAAAGTTACAATCATTTTAGCTTATATAACTCAAGAAATATAAAATACGGTTTTAATTGTTTGGTGTCAGAAACGACATTTAACGCATTGCTCTGTAATTTGATATGTAGCATTTCTGAAATAAGTCTCTTGTTAAAATGTTGTTCACAATCCAAAATTTGAATATCGTTCCATTAAAAATCGTGATTTGCCTCAAGTCTATGGTCGGTGACAACGGACGCTTTATCGTAATTTCTGTTGATTTGACATCTATGTTCCGAAATTCTCGTCTTTAATTTTCTTTTTGTTTGCCCTACGTAAGAAACATTGCAAACAACGCAATCGATACAATAAATTACATTTTTGTTATTATCGTGCTCGATGGGGTCCTTTAGTACTTTGATATACTATACTTATATATATACTATACTTTGATATATAGTAGTACTTTGATATACTATTAAGTTTATTGATACTCCTAAATGCCATTAAAAATTCACCTTTGTTAAACAATTTTCGGGATCACTATCACGATTTATATGGAAAAATGGATTGCTACCAACTACAAGTTAATTAAGATGAGGTCTCGCTTATATTTTTTGAAAAAGATGTCATAGTATGACATCATTCCCCCTCATATTACTAAGAGTTTCAGGTACAATTGTAATATTTTTGAAGGAATAATATAAGGCCGATACGAGCCAATCCCAGGATATTGAGCGGGAACTTGAACGTGCATACATATATGTATACATCTATAACAAGTATTACTTGTAAATTTTTACAAGTAAGTTTTTTTGAATTGAAAATTCAATTCTTAAATTCCTACGGGATGCGGGATTTGCATCTCACATATGAAAGACCCCGAATACCCCCCTAACTAATTTTTAAAATATTGCGAAAAAAACTCCTCGGCCAGGAGTCAAACCTGGAATCTCCGGCTTACCGTGCCATCGCCTTCCCT
>NW_018021452.1:0-9085 GCF_002006095.1 Pseudomyrmex gracilis
AAGTAGAGTTGAAACGTTTATTGTGAATTTTATTGTGAATTTTATGGAAGAGAATTTTTGATAATTTATTATTAATAAAGAATATCTTTAGTTTTGCTCGTGAATTTGGCCTGTTTTATATTGATTTTAATATTGTGACATATTTATTTATATCTAAAGGGGTTTTGTTCGCGCAAGTTGCGAGAGCGATCTAAAATACCTGCGCGAACAATTGGAAGAGGAGTCGAAAAATTGATCTACGAGCCTTCGCGCGATAAAACGACGCGTTCCGCGTTCGCTATCGCGAATTAAGAAAGGCTTGGGCACTCGAGTCGTGCGATACGTATAACACGCGTATTATAAAAAGCACTAAAGTGTTTAAAAATTACAATAGGATGGCCGCTCTCTGAGATTTCTCTCTGGTATTGTACAGTATAATCTACATCGCTTAGTTTTATACATTTTATACTTTGTGTGGCGCCATCTCTACATCATGTGTATAGTAAATTTTTAAGTCCAACATTCATGACGCACGTTGCTAAAAATCGGTCCGAGATTTTGGTTCAAAAAATGTATACAGAGTAAGACAAAAAAAAAAAAAAAACAACGTTTAAGCAGGAAGCAAATTGGTCAATTAGTAGCGAACTATGTAAAGAATGTCCAGAGGAACGTTCTCTTCAAAACTCTTCCGCAATTGATCAATTCGAATAAGTTTCACCGCTTAACTAGCTTACATTTAAGGTGTACCCTTAAAGTATGATACATTAGCGATAAATAATTCGCGGAACACATGCGTGGGAAAACCACATCCTTCTCACTCTCAGACTCTATTCCGTTCAATAGTGTATCCGCGCGAGTATAGCATGTTACGATGCATGATTTTTTTCAAGTAATAAAGGAGTCGTACGTAAGAAGTTGAGTCGTACAACAAGTCGTACACTCAGTAACCCGATGACGAAACTCTGTTGTACATTCTACAGTCAAATCATCCCTTTGTTGTTGATATTCTTGGTTCTTCTTTACCTGACGAACTTGATTCTTTAATCTTGCTCTTTCCTATTGCGCGTTGACATTCTATTCCATCATATACTCGCTGCGCTCGCATACGCGCGAAACAAACAGCCGTGCTTCAATTCAAATTCTTGAAAATTTTTTGCAAACGAGTCTACTCTATCACGCTCTTAAATAACAATAATCACGTTGAATGTACAAAAATACAAAACTTTTCAACTTGTACGCTGATTTCTAACGCTTTATTTTATACACGGAGAATAAATTTGTGGTTTTAACATCATTTTTATAGACATGTACGAATATATCTTTTGCATACTCTTTACGCGTATCGTTACAAAAAAAAGGCTATCAATTCTCTTTTTTGTGCACGCACGTCGAAATGCTGGAAACAAATTTGTTTTAAATCACAAAAGACTATAAAAAAAAAGTATATAAAGATAATGCTGAAAATTTTTTAATATATCGCAAGCAAGAATTTTTGAATTGACTTTAACATTATATAATGACCAATAATGTAAATATACTTTTTTAATTAAATGTTTATATTATGTAATTTTAGAAAATGTAAAGTTTGCAGTTAACTTAATTATTACGAAAAAAATAAGTAACTTGTATGTAATCTTTTGTACGATTCAAACTTTTATTAAAATTTTTTTAATTACAATTTAGTGTCGCGAAATATATATTCCTATATTTTACGTGGATATACTTATATAGCGTCACTGTCTCACACTTGTAATTGTAAAAAGCTTCAAATCATATAGTATATTAAAATTCTCATATAAACAAGTATTTATTTTGTTTTAGTATACAGTATTTAAAAAACAAATTATTCCACAAAGAATAAGATGGCTTCTTATTACATTGATGCAAAAAGTAAATTTTGCTGCAAGTTACACATACAAATATTGACTCAAACTAAAAAAAACGAGATTAAACAGTTTGCTTATTTCTGATAAAAAGAAGATTAAAATCAAATAGCAATGATTAGTCACTGATTAAAAAAACAAACTGAGAAAACATATCAGATCACCTATCGTGTAACATATACAGAAATCAGACGTAACGGAAATAACTTTTTTACACTAACGTTTACAGCCATTTTTTGTGGTATTTACATAGAAAATATTTAGTACGATACACGATACACGAAAATCTTTCCGCGCGTCTCTCATTTTCTCTTCCGTTACCTTACTTTATATGTTGTTAAAAGAACAAGTACACTATTCTTAAAAAGCAAATCGTTCCTGCCAAATTTCAGATCGATGTTCGCTCGTTAAAATTGGATGAAGAACGGCTCCAATTGAATTTATACGTCCTTTGAATCTTTCGTTATCTCGAGCCATTTCTTCCCACGGGCCTTTCCGTGCCGCTCGATACGCATAATTCCATTTTACCATAATTTGGACAACTGGAGTAGGATCGAATCTCACCTGGAATAAAACATATCGAGTATTACGGAGATATCTAATGAAGAAAATAAATTATTGAATCATGTAAAAATAAATAATAGAGACTAATATATATATATCCTGATAATTGTATTGCGAAACTTTATATACTTTTTTCTTTTGCGTTTCACTTTTATTATATTCATCATTTTGGTCAATTTCATTTTCATTTAATTCAGGTGTGTACGCTATACAAATATTGTCTTGAAAAACGATGGAATTCTTCAATGTTTCTTTGTTTCGCGACAGTGATTTCTTTTGGTACGTATTATCAGTAATCTCGTCCAGATCCTCTTCCGGTTCGGATGTGAAAACTATACAAAAGCTATCTTCGGAATCGATGGAACTATCTAACTCTTTTTCCAACATATTGGAAGACATTTTTTTCTTCCGGCGTTGCGTTGTTTGTTTTATAGATATTGTCGTCGATACGCTCGACGAATCAGATGTTACAGAATTAGTTGCTCGAATAAGCGGAACAACATTTGCATCACAGTCATCCGAATTACCAAACTCTTCAAGGTCAACATGGTCAACATTTTTTATAGCAAATTCGTGATTTCTATGTTTTCTTCTACGCATGGTTTGACTCACTCCAGACCGTCTAAGCTGAGCCATCTCGCTCTACCTCGACCTCTACCAATCGCAATGACTTTTCTACGTTGTTTCGAGCGTTTTCCGGGTACTTGCGAATCTACAGTTTCTTTTCCGCAATTACTTCGATAGGAGAAGTTGTTCCAAGATTTTTGGCACGTCTGAAAAAATATTTGTATCGAATGTTTGGATCAAATCTTCCTTCCCTATAAAATCTGTGGATTTTGACGCCACATTCGGATAAACTATTTTCGGATAACCAAGATAAGATACAATTGATGCGTCTTGAATATTATCTCAAAAACGGAACAATCCTTCTTCACATCTATTTTATATTCGTTATGTTTCTATTCTCTGTATCCGTATGTCTTTGTAAATCAATCTCAGAGAGAAGACAAGAGCATTTAGTCACGTCATCATTTGACTTTTCTGCTCGATAACACAATGCGGAATGAAATTCTTTTGTGTGTGTGTGTGTGTGTGTGTATTACTATTTTTATACGTAACATTTATATATATATAGAACCTATGAAAATAAAATTTTCCATAGTTATTTCTTCACTATCTTGATTTATTTCATTCTCACTGCGACAATCAGCCAAATAAGACCAAACTTTTTTACGTCTCGTCTCACGATTGAATCTAATAACGTAAATGTGGAATAATTAGCTTCAAGAGTGTTGCGTACTTGTACTCGCATATTATCAAGAAATCTTTTTCCTTCCGTGTAAGTTGTTGGCGAGTACACCAAGCCAGAAGGCAATATGCTAGAATCATTAAAAAAATTAAAAATTAGCCACAAAGCTTTGACAAAATTCCAAAGTGTCGATGTTAGTTTGGTGTAAAAAAGCTTTATAAAAAATATTAAAACATTAAACGGTAACTCAAACTCATGAAAATAAAAATAAGCTGTATATTAATAGAGCTAAGCAATATAATAAACAATTACAAATATATCGCGACAAAACATGACATTACCTCAAAGTAAGTGTTGTTGTTGCAACTTGTTTCCGTTCTAAAACATTTATATGCTAAAAATGAAAAACCCACATACATTGATTAGAATATACCTATCTATAAATTAAATCAAAGCAATAACTTAAAAAACTATTTCGACATTATTTGTATATATTTATTTAAAAATTATTTAAACAAATTACATCATAAACCCGGTAACAATCTTAACTTAAAAACTTCACAGTCAAAGAATTTTACTTATTTTATTCAAAACTAATGTCATTATTTAACTATTAGGCAATAATAATATACATATACTTTTAATAATTATCGAGTTATTAGCTTATCGTTATATGGAATTTTCTTATCTTTTGAGAACCAACACATTGTTTTGGAATATAAATTTATTGTTGTTGGAATAGAAAACCTAAACTAAAGCTTCTTGCACAATGACGATAGCAATAGAAATAACACAGTTTTTAACACAGAGAATTCCAACTCGTCGGAAATTTTATCGCTATTGCTTATTCCGATTTTCCGATCCGCATTTATACATGTGTAGTTTTGTAGGTTAGATTACGCTGTTCCTACCTTTGTTTTTAAATATAAAGTCTTAAAAACTTTTGTTAACGCCGCGTCTTAAGCCTCTTGCACAATGGACGGAATAGAGCGATAGCGATAGAAATAACAAAAGTTTTTAAGAGTTTATTTTTAAAAATTAAGGTAGGAACAGCGGAATCTAACATACAAAACTTGACACATGTCAATCAATGCAGATCAGAAAATCGGAATAAGCAATAGCGATAAAACGCTTCCGACGAGTTGGAATTCTGTGTTAAAAACTGTGTCATTTCTATTGCTGTCGCTATTCCTTCCATTGTGCAAGGGGCTTTACCGTAGCGAAGATCTACGGATCACTTTTTTTCATTCTCGTCCGCGCATGACTTTCAAGCCGCGTCCGCAGCGTGCGCGAACAAAACCCCTTTAGGTACGTTCAACTTGATCCGACCAATCGGAAGAAAGGATGTGTATATCTTCTCTCCCGATTGCTCCTTCGTGTTTCTTGGTCCGTACGCATGTCGCGCAAGTGCCAACGCGACTTGCGTTCCACCATTTTTAGCGTCTAGAGGAAAATCACTAGATGCTCGAAATCGTGGAATACTTACCAATTTTGAACAAATATCACATATCTAATGTTTACCTTGCGACCGGATAAATAATCATTTTTGTTAAAAATACTCACTTTTTCAGGTTCTCACCAGGTCGCCAGGTGCGCAGGTCATACGACGATTCAACACCATCGTCGGTCCTCTACTCTCGATGTCTCCTTATTCTCATTATCATTTTAGGTGCAGGACCAAGGAACGGATTCTCGGCAACAGGTAGGTAAAAACATATCATCACGTATTTTACGCAAGTATGCTTATATATCGTATTTATTAAGTCAAAATACAACACTCTTAACGTACCGATAATGGCTATTGCGTTAATATGTGCGCCGGTTGCATATTAGCACTAGTGAGTCGCGGCGGCACCTTTGTTAATTCACGGCTTTTCAAATTTTTTTATCTCGAGTCCGCAAAGGTACATCATCAACTCACTCCGCTCGCGTCTTTCCCGCGTCCGCGCAAACTTGTTAAGCCGCCTCTGCATGTTGCGCGCGGACAAGACTCCCCTTTAGGTTGGTTCTTTTTATGTCGTCCAATCAGAAGCGTCGAGGACGCGTCGTCGTCGTCCATCATCTCTTCCGCTTGTAGATCCAAGATCTTTAACACGTGTGTGCAATGTACGCGCCTTTACAACACGCGTTCCACTACTTTCGGGTCCTAGTGGAAAAACCCTAGGATGCGGAAATAGTGGCTATTTTTGAAAAATCCTTTTAGATTCCAATTCCAGGACATGTTTATACCAATCAAAATTAATTTTAACTTTTTTTTCCGATTTTTTGCAAAACTCCCTAAAGCCTAATTTAGTTAACATTTTTGACTATTTTTACGAACCCCCTTTAACATTACGCGTACTTTCTTGTATTTGTGTGCGCGCGCGTATGTGCATACGTGTGTATATGTATGTGTAATTAAACCTTTGCAGGGGACCTAGAGTTTTACCATTTCTGGTCATTTCACAAAGCTAAAAAGTAAAAGTGTTCAAAACTAGTTTTTTTTTTTTTTTACATTTTATCTATTTTGTATTTTTTAAAAATTTTTTAACTTCTCAACCATTGGAGATTAAGGGTCGGGGTATAATACCTTTTTGTCTCAAGTATTTTTTTTTTTTTTTTTTGAAAATTTCAAGTTTTTGTAAATCTTGCAAAAAATTTTCAAAGTTTTTCTTATCAACTAAAATTCTTAAACTTCAAGATTACAATTTTTATTGCAACGTTGCTTTATGGTAGGGAGGAGGCTTCGCTGGTAGTGGTGGTGGTGGTGGTAAACATTTTTTTTTTTTCAATTGTAATGTAGCTTTATGGTAGGGGGAAGGGGCTTCGCCCTCCCCTCACCCCCCCCCGAGCGGGGGCTTTGCCCCCTGCACCCCCAGCGGGGGCTTCGCCCCCTGTACCCCACGCCTTTGCCTCTTCGTTTGCGCGCGGAGTTTCTGAGTTCGCGTTCAAGGATCCAGGAGCCTTCGGCCCTTGAACCCGCTAGCATTTTCTTTCAAGGATCCAGGGGCCTTCGGCCCCCGAACCCGCTAGCATTTTCTTTCCCGGATCCAGGGGCTTTCGGCCCCTGAACCCGCTAACATTTCTTTTCAAGGATCCAGGGGCCTTCGGCCCCTGAACCCGCAAACATTACTTTAATGTAGCAACTTATCCAGAAAACCCTAAATGGGATCTATAGCAATATTCCACGTTTCCCTATATCCTAGGGACTTATCCAGAAAACCCTAGATAAGATCTATTGCACATTTCACATTTTAAGCAATTTCAAAATTTTTTCTACATTTCTAGATCCTGGGCATTTTGTCGAACTCCGACTTTTTTCATCTTGCTTAACCAAACACAGCCCCAAGAAGGTTTCACAATTGACGGGGTTAACTCAAATTTAAGGAAGCCCAACTTGCCGAACAAGTCCCTAGGATCTAAGGAAACGCGGTGGAAATTGCTCGAAACGGCAAACGTGCGATACATCCCATCTAGGGTTTTCTGGATAAGTTTCTAGAATCAAGGGATTTGTGAAAAATAATGTAACTCCGAGTTCAGGGGCCGAAGGCCCCTGGATCATTGGAAAAAAATGTAAGACCTGGTTTATGCGGGCAGTAACTGTTAACTTATGCCGGAACCGATAAAGTTTAACTATATGATTTTAATACTTGTGTTTATACGAAATTGCCGAAAGCGTATAAACAGAAGTATTGGGGAATCCTATAGTTAAACTCTACCGGTGCCGACGCATAAGTTAACAGTTATTGCCCGCGCATAAACCAGGCCTTACAACTCGCGTTCCACTACTTTCGAGTCCTAGTGAAAAAACCCTAAGGTGCGGAAATAGTGGTTACTTTTGAAAAATTCTTTTGGATTCCAATTCCCGGACACATTTTAACCAATCAAAATCAATTTTGATTCTATTTTCCAATTTTTAGTAAAATTCCGTAAAACCTAACTTAGTTAACAATTTTGATTAATCTTACGACCCCCCCTTTAACACAACGCGTACTTTCTTTGCGTCTGTGTATGTGCGTACGCACAGGTGTGTATATATGTCTATGAAATTAAACCTTTGCAGGGGACCTACATTTTTACCTTTTCTGGTCACTACACAAGGTTAAAAACTAAAAGTGTTTAAAACTGAAAATCTTTGACGTAGCTTAGGGCTATATCCAAATATCTCTCAGGATATACTATGATTAAAAAATAAAAAATTGGTTGGAAATTCGCCCTTACGTTTGCGTCCACACTATCAGTGTAGCCTACACTTAATTACGGTAAGTTTAAAATCATAAAATTCAACAAAAATATAAAATAAGGCTGCTTTTCTTTCAAGCCCGTTCTACATTGATCGCAAGCGCAAACGCAAGAAACAGATCTCGTAGAATTGACTAATCGTATCGATCAAATCAGCCAATTGACCAGCGTGATTGGTGAATTCTACGAGATCTAAACCTTGCGCGTTTGCGCTTGCGATCAATGTAGAACGAGCTTTAATCTCTAGCTCGCGAAGGTTCGTTACGAACTACTCGGCTCGCTTCTTTCTTGTCCGCGCAGGCTTGTTACGCAGCTGCATTTGCAGTTTGCGCTAACAAGTTTCTCCTTTAGGTGTGTTCTTTTTGTCGTCCAATCAGAAGAGAAGATGCGACTATCGTCTCTTCCGCTCGCAGATATACTATTTTCGACGCGTACGTGTATTGTACGCGCCTTTAGGCTTCACGTTCCACTACTTTCGACTCCTAGTGAAAAAACCCTAGAATGCAAAATAGTGGCTACACTTGAAAAATTCTTTCGGATTCTCACTCCAGAACATATTTTAGCCAATCAAACCTAATTTTACTTTGATTTACCGATTTATAGCAAACTTTTCCAAAACTTAATCAAGTTTTTACTTTATGTTACTTCTATTTTCTCTCACTTCTATGACGAGACAAAAAGGTCCTACAATCGGATTCTCTATCTCGATTAGTTTAGAAGTTAAGATTAAAGGTGAGAATATAGAAAAAAGCTTCAGACAAAAGTTGGAGATCTCGACGAGACGAGACGAAAAGGTCCTTTAGTCGGACTCTCTATCTCCATTAGTTTAGAAGTTAGGATTTGTGGTAAAAATATAGAAAAAAGGTTCCGACAAAAGTTGAAGACCTCGACGAAAGAAAACAAAAACGTCCTATAGTCGGACCCTCTATCTCAAGTAGTTTAGAAGTTAAAAGTAAAGTTGAAAATATTGAAAATTGCTTCAGACAAAAGTTGTAGAATTCGACGAAAGAAAAGAAAAAGGTCCTATGGCGGGACCCTCTATGTCAAGTAGTTTAGAAGTTAAAATTAAAGTTGAAAATATTAAAAAAAGCTTTAGACAAAAGTTGTAGAGTTCGACGAAAGAAGAGAAAAAGGTCCTATGGTGGGACCCTCTATCTCAAGTAGTTTAGAAGTTAAAATTAAAGTTGAA
>NW_018021452.1:9635-11877 GCF_002006095.1 Pseudomyrmex gracilis
AAAAGCTTCAGACAAAAGTTGTAGAGTTCGACGAAAGAAAAGAAAAAGGTCCTATGGTGGGACCCTCTATCTCAAGTAGTTTAGAAGTTAAAATTTAAGTTGTTAATATTAAAAAAAGCTTCAGACAAAAGTTGAAGATCTCGACGAAAGAAAAGAAAAAGGTCCTATGGTAGAACCCTCTATCTCAAGTAGTTTAGAAGGTAAAATTTAAGTTGAAAATATTGAAAAAAGGTTCAAACAAAAGTAGGAGATCTCGAGGAAAGAAACCAAAAAGGTCCTATGGTCGGACCCTCTATCTCTATCGGTTTAGAAGTTAAAATTAAAGATAAAAATATTGAAAAAAAAGGTTCAGACAAAAGTTGGAGATCTCGAGGAAAGAAACCAAAGAGGTCCTATGGTCGGACCCTCTATCTTTACCCGTTTAGAAGTTAGAATTAAAGATGAAAATCTTGAAAAAAGGTTCAGACAAAAGTTGAAGATCTCGACAAAAGGAAACAAAAAGGTCCTATAATTGGACTTTGTATCTCGATTAGTTTAGAAGTTAGGATTAAAAGTAAGAATATTGAAAAAAAAAAAAAAAAAAAAAAAAAAAAAAAGCTTCAGACAAAAGTTGTAGATTTCGACAAAAGAAAAAAAAAAGGTTCTATGGTGGGACCCTCTATGTCAATTAGTTTAGAAGTTAAAAAAAAAAAAAAATTAAAAATGAAAAAATTGAAAAAAGCTTTAGACAAAAGTTGTACATCTTGACAAGACAAGACGAAAAAATTCTATAGCCGGACCCTCTATCTCGATTAATTTAGAAGTTAAGATTAAAGGTGAGAATTTTGAGAAATGGTTAAGACAAAAGTTGGAAATATCGACAAGATAAGATTTTATACTTAAGGTTTTCTGGAAAAACGCCTAAGATCTAAGGATGTAGAAAAAATCTTGAAATTGCTTAAAATGTCAAATGTGCAATAGATCTCATTTAGGGTTTTCTGGATAAGTCCCTAGGATTTAAAAAAAAAAAAAAAAAAAAAAAAAAAAAAAAAAAAAAAAAGTGGAAATTCGCTACAGATCCTTGCTATCTCAACTAGTTTAAAAATGAGAATTAAAGATGAGAATATTGAAAAAAAAAAAGCTTCAGACAAAATTGGAAATTTCTCTTAAAGAAATAATTTCTTTAAATTGCGACCGTGTAGAGTAGCGGGTGTGCACTGATTCTGGTAATAAGGGTCCCCCCCTTTGCAATATACTGTTGGGAAAGAATGAAAAGTAAGATTGGAAAAAAAAAGTCATCCTCGTTATTTCAAGAGGGGTTAGGGCCTAACCTTGTCACCAGAGCCAGAGGCACCCCCGTTGCAGATCTCAACATGCGTAGCAAAGAGGACCAGCGACTGGTCAGGACAACTCTAATGAGGGCCCAGATCCAGTACGAGAAAGAGGAACTTCGAAAGGAGGCCGACTACTGGGCGACGCGCATCCTAGGAAAGATCATGGACAACGTCGAATCGGGAATAAGTGCTTAAGCTAAAGGAAAAGTGCTTATTAGACTTGAAAGACATTTAAGAGACCAAACAGGAACTCTTGCGTTAGATGTTAACTGGTGCTTACCTGAGTTACAGGATAAGTTCGCAACTAGTTAACAACGTGTTTTGTTTAAGCGATGTGTAACAATAGTAAAACAATCCGCTATAAAAGGATATATTGTTCAATATGCTAAGAAAGGTTAAACTGAGTCGTAACAATAAAAAAAAAAAAACCTCAGTTAAGAGGTGTTACGCGGAGGAGAAAGAGTTAAGCCACTGGTAGGCTTGTTTTGAAGTTTTGTTTTGTTTCTCGTTGTGTATTCTGTTTCTTTACTGGATCAGCGAGGGTTTAAACGTTAACTACGTTTTAAGGGTTAATTGTGATTTTATTTTGTTTTACGGAGTCTCTAGTAGGCTTGCTTGATTAGTTAACGCGTGTATTTTAAGTTGTTTAGGTTAAGAGTCACGGAGGCGACATAAGCGAGACGTGGGTCTGTTTCGTTATTACGTAAAGTCGTTTTAGTTGTTTGTAGTGAAGTGTTTCAAAGTCAACAAATAAGGTTAGTTAACAGTAAGGCTAAAGTCTAATGAATGTGGTTAGTCTAAATATCGGTAAGGAAATTGTTATTTGAGATTTTTGTAAAATTTGTAAAAACCCTACTTAAGGAAAAACTTTGCCCTTGTGCGGAGCGCGAAATTTGGTAGAATCGAACCACACCAAAATTTTTTTTTTT
>NW_018021452.1:12008-14326 GCF_002006095.1 Pseudomyrmex gracilis
AAAAAAAAAAAAAAAAAAAAAAAAAAACAAGTTCTGTAGACTCAACAATTAACGTGTTAAACATTCGTTGCGTTAAACATTTATATTTGATAAACGGTGCTTTATTCTGTGGTGTTGCCGTGAAGGCGTTCTTAATAAATACTCACCTAAATAAATAAATAATCTGAAATAAAGTGTCGTGATTATTCGTGCAAGTGCACGGTGTACTTACCTTCTTCTGGAAATCCTGAGGGACGAGTCAATCCTGTAGACGGGCGGAGGAGGACCAACCCTTGTTGTTGAGGGCTATCAACAACTGGCGACCGTGAAGAAGAAAGCAACAATTAGTAAGTCCTTGACTAAATATCAATCAACCTAACCCCGGTCACAACCTAACCCTGTTAGACCCTAACCTAGCTAGACCCTAACCCAAAAATAGTATAAGATGGGTTAGGTTGTGACCGGTGATATTATGAAACTTGGTCGGGTACTCACGAATTACGCCTCTCTGCACGGTCGCCAGGTAATTTTCCCTCCAACTACCAAGGAATTAATCTTGTTTTCTTTTTCAGGAACCTTCGGACATCAACGGACCAAAACAACGCCTCCAGGATCCCAGGAATAGCACAGGTAAGTATGTACGAATTTGTTACACAATTTATTCGTTTATACAAAATAACTTTATCTTTATTGAGTCACTTTTAAGTTTGTTTATATATATCAATGTACATATACGAGTAATCTTTATTAACTCATCAACTACGTCACGATTCCTTTTCTGCGCAACATTTGTGACGCGATCGCACGCACTGATTATTGTTATATCACGCTAATCGACTGATTTTCGCAATACACTCGTACATCACCGACTCTACTATACAACTAACTGTATTTATCTTTACTTTAAAATAAACAAAACTGTAATTAACTTTGTCATTGAGCATACTACGTTTTTTATCGACTCGGCTTTTACGACGCATCCGCACGCTTCGAGCCACGTAATCATACTACTTCTCGCAACGCTGCGCGCCTTCTTCTCCCGCGCTCCTACTCCGCCGCCGCGAAGTAGCGCCCTACGCGCACGCGCAGTTGTTCTACCTACAACTTGCCCAAACTCTGGACATAAGGTTTCCTACTTGGTGTGTGTGTTGTGTGTGTCCCCGTTGTATGTGTGGTGTATGTGTGCTTCCTTAAGTCCGTGTTTTATTTTGTACTTAGTAAAATTAAAAGTGTGGGTTAGCTGACGAAATTTGGTGTGTGTAATGTTTGAGTGTAGTCCAACCCTGTGATATGTGTTTTTCTTCTTATGTTTGTGTTTTAGTATGTGTGTGGTATGTATCAAAACTTGTGGCTTAAGGCCTCTAACAGTGTGTGTGTGATGTGTGTGTGTTGTTCTGTTGTCTGGTGTATGTAAGGTCCCTTAAGTCTGTGTTTTGATTTGTATGTGTCAAGTGTCAAAAGTTTGTCTTAAGGGCTGTAATTGCGTGTGTGTGTTGTATGGGTGTTGCCCTGTTGTTTGGTGTATGTAAGGTCCCTTAAGTATGTGTACTAGTATATGTGTGGTGTGACTCCAACTTACGGCTTAAGGCCTATAACTTCATGTGCATGATGTGTGTGTGTGGCGTAGTTATCTGATATGTGTATGGCCCCTTAAGTGTGTGTTTGGGTTTATATGTGTTGTGTGTGAAAGTTTAGCTTAAGGGATTAAATTTTGTACATGTGATGTGTGAGTGTTGTATGTGTATTTTGTCTTACCCTTTTTTTCTTATGTCCAAGGTTTTGACTCCTTTAACCTAAACTTACAACTAACAAACTAAACCAGTGTCTCCGCTTTACGGTGACTAAGAAAAACAAACTAAAAAACCACACAGGTCGCCCCCTGTGTTTACATAAAACAAAACAAAACTATGTCGCTTGCTTACCCAAAACTAGAACTATAAAATAAAAACAAACAAAACGGTTAAATTAAAACAAAAAGTCTGTTCACTCGAAACGTGTGATTTTCCGCTTTTCTTTGCACTGTTCCCTTAGGTTTCGCCGCTTTCCTCCACCGCACCTAGCTTCTTGTTTGGTGACAATGGCTCGTACTCCGGCGATCTTAGCTCCTCCTGTTCTACTTCTATCTCTTGCGCCACCTCCGGCACCGGCTGGGATGTACCCTGGAGTTTGGGTGACAAGGTTAGGTTAGGTTAGGTTATAGGGGAAGTCAAGCGAACATTTTGAGATGAGACCGGATTCTTGTAGAGGGGGTCGAGGGGAACCCAACGCACCAGGCCTGGTTACTAGCAATTGAATATTTAAAAAGTTACAGCAATTTAAAAAAAAAAAATTAAAAATTT
>NW_018021452.1:18606-33497 GCF_002006095.1 Pseudomyrmex gracilis
GTTATTAAGAAATGACTGATTAAAAATCTCCCCTCCACTGAAATGCATGATTTTCGCGTATAAGAGGCACAGTGTGCCTCGCACAGTTCGACGCAACTTCGTTGCGCGTGAACTTGGCGCGAGGCACTACCGTGCCTCTTGATATTCATTGTCCGTTCGTTATAAACTTATCACGCCCTAAAAACGAAGGTCTAGTTCATACGTTTTAGTTTTTTTAAGACGAGTTAGTTCTCGTTCACAGCTTAGACAAGCAACACCACCTCTCAGCTTATAATAAAACACACCACAGAAAATATCCTGCATTTATTTATTCATTACATGGCTATTCGGCACGCAATAGTTTGCACCTCAAATTACCGATTTATTTTCCATTCCTCTCACTGATCTGGACACCACGAATTTTTTCATAAATATGTTTCAGGATACCGTGCAATACAGACGAACTTACAATGTCGTCGGACACGATTTTATGAATCTACTCACACAACTTATAGAGAACGGTTATGTTGAGCCTGACAAGAAAGAAGATGCTGCCGATGTGTCTCGTATATATATACCGAACAAAATACCTGTGGCGGTCAAAAAGACCACCACCAAAAAATAAAGTTACGTACGGCAGGACGCGCAGTTCGCGCGCCGCCGCTACGTGGCGCATGACCGCGAGTGTCGCGCGGAAGTACATATTGCCGCGGCGTCTACATATATGGACCCGCTCGGGCGCATATCTATCGCCGTACAGTGAGCGGCACCGGCACAGAAGACCAACAGCATTAATCCCGAAGCACCCAGCAACGCTCCAGCGGTCCAGATAACCAGACCAACGCCTCCACGATCCCCAGGGGTACACCTCGGAGCGGTCTTCATCTCGGAACCATTTGGAGTGGCAAAACCAGAGGCAGCCGAGCAGAAAGCGGAATCCACTGGACCAACAGAAGAGTCGTTCCGGCCGTGGATACTCCGACCTCATAACATACCCTCGCCTCGGCGAACGCGGCCTCCTAGAGCCCTGCTGGCACAGTGGGACATCAGGGTCCGGAGATACACGTCACCTAGAGACAGCTACATACACATACTATCTCGCGACATTCTTCAAGGTACAACTGAGGGAACCGTGACGTGTCGGAACGTCGATGTAACGCGAGATTTAATACTCAATTCCGCGGTCGGAACAGATTTTTCGCAAGTGACAAGTACAATAAGATAACGAAATGAACGAAAAAATTCACAAACGCGTACAGGTTGACTGTTTTAACACTGGTAGAGCAAGAGCCTTCTTGAACTAGTTACGTATGCGCAAGTAGCAAGTTGCGAATGATCGCAATAGAAAATCCCTAAGTTTCTATTCTTGAAATAGTTGCGTATATGCGCAAGTGACAAGAAGCACGTAATTTTTCATTTGCAATGCAACGAATGGGTCTTGCCATACGTTTTAAGAAAAACGTGTCTCGATGCTCTCGTACGCATACAAGCGAAAACAGCGTAGTGCGGTTCTTTACACTACAACAACTTTATATTACAACACCTTTACACTACAACAACTGTGTTTGCTTCAACTGCCATTTCAACGTTTCGTTTTTTGAAAATATTTGGAGCTAATCATCTTTCTTAAAAACTTAATTTTCTAATCTAACATGTTTTGGAAAATATTGAAATTGAAGAGCGGCGAAGAATATTTCATGTACCAGAAGATCCTTTTGAGATGTCAGATAAACATTTTAATCGACTATTTCGTTTAAATAAAAAAATACAACCAGAAATCTAATAGAATTGGTTGAACCGCATTTTACTCCTCAAACGAGAATATCTGCAAATACGCCCATAAAGTAGGTTTTAAAATTTATATTTATATTTACATTAAAATAAAATGTTTATATATATTTGTATAAATATATGTGTGTAAAAAAGGGAGAGAATAAAAATGTTTGTATAATTTTGCAAATAATAATATAATAAAATAAATGTTCCTCAGTCTCAGTTCTTTCTTCTTCTTTGTTTATATGGCGCACGCCCCTTCTCGAGAGGAGCAAAAGCCATCCTCAATCTCAGTCCTTTCTTTACCATGAACTGTACGACAGTAGATAGGAAAGTTTCGGCTGACTGCTTGTCCAATGTTTGTTGAAAATATAATATCTTTTTCCGATGTTGCCAGATATAATTGAGCGCAACAAAAAATGTATACGTTTCCAATTACGAATATTACAAACAAGTGTTCAAGAATATCATTTCTGAAGCGCATATATTATTATTTACGCAATATTGCAAACGAATTCAAGAATCGACTCCCAGGACGCAATTTACAAACAAAATTTACACTCGATCACGCTCTCGAGTGACTCGCGACAATGGTCGCGATGTGCGATACTAAACGCAAAATTTCCGAATTGGCGATTTCATAAAAGAGAAAGACACTCGTCTCACCAACCTTCCTTGAGTTCAGTTATCAGTTTCCATTTACTTAACAAGGGCTATTAATATCCGAAAGAAATTCGCGTTCATAGTTTCTGGTTTTCACTCCTCTCAATCGGATTAGCTGTTCGCAATCTTGTGTCGTTCAGAACAACTACCGAGTCTCTTTCGGTGACATTAAGCGAAGGAAATTAGTTCACTCTGTTTTCCGGAAATTAATCGCCGGTCTTGACCAGTTAAAAGAGTAAAACGAGTGACATATGTTTTTAAATGTCACTTGTTTTACTTACTCCCTTGACTCGTATTTTAAATGTCACTCGGTGAATTAACTTACAATGCTGTAAACGATATGACCTATCTTCATAAAGTAGTATCTGGTAATTTTATATATTTAAAAAAAAGAAACACTTCGTTTTTTCAAATAAACTTATTTGCCAGTAACTGCTGGATTATATACTGCTTAACACGTTGTGCAGTAACTCTGAGAAAGTATCCATCTCTGACTGAATCGCATCTGCACCAAGACCATAGCCCATATAGCACAAGACGTCCTTAGGATTATCCTAACAATATCCAAGACGGCTCAGGACATTTAGAGAACATTTTAAGATATCATTATAAATGTATTTTATGAAAATTTACTATGCATACATGATTACTTTTAATTATATAAAAAATTTAATGTAATTTAGAATTTTTATGTAGTATAAAAAATATAAATGTCCTCTGAATAACCACTGGATGTCTAGAGAATATCTACTTTGTCTATTATCTATATTAGATGTTGATTTTTCAAAGGACATTCTATCGTTCTCTGGACGTTTTTTAAACATGAACGATCGAAATCTGTTAAACTTTTTATTACATATTTATTTGACAGAGTTTATATCGGTTTTTAAAAATAATTTTATTGCTTTTCTGTATAAGATCTCATATTTATTGCATTCAAACAACATAATTTTATACCAAACAATTTTGTTGAATGAAAATTGTGTTACGTCCTGGACTTCACGGTCCCTTTTTTTTTGCAACATAGAAACAATATTCTGGTCCTAAGGACCGTAACTCGCCGGAACCTTAGATGTAAACCTCCTGGATAGAGAATAAAAAGTCGGCCAGTGGCGATAAATGAATTATAATCAGTTTGCATGCGGGGCAAACTGATATTGCCATGACGAATGAACGGATCTGATTTCTAAATTCGCAGTGATAAAAGTTTTCACACGATAGCCGAGGCGGGTAACTCGAATCGGGCAGATGGAAATCGAAGATCCTCTTATCTCCAGAAAGGAAGTTGAAATCAAAACCAGGTTAGCGGTCAGTATTGCAAATTTAAACACGACAGCGCAATATTGATAGCGAGCTTCAAACAAAAGATAGTTAGGCCAATTTGGCCGACGCCGGTGATTGGCGCGCTCGCTTCTGCGGATCTGCGAATCAAGACCCGAATTTTAATCTAAGTAACAAGAAGGGATTCAAGATCCAAATTTGATTGGTAAAACCCAAGTGTCTGGGGGCCGAAAAACCGAGTATATAAGCTGGAACTCAGAGCAAAGACAGCCAAGGTGGAAAATCGATCGTTCGCCAAGAAATACCAGCAAGTAGTAAGTCAAAAATAGTCATATTAGTGTGGTAAAATAACCGGCGGTTCCATTCTCCACTTTAAACTTTAATTCTTTTGAAACGACTATCATCCGGGACATTTGATTGCGTTAAGTTGGCATTTCTCACTTTCCATTCCTGTCAGACTAGCAGCTCACGATCTTGTGTGTCGCTCCGGGCCGCTGCTGACTTTACATTCCTCTCGGACTAGCAGCTCATGACCTTGCGTGTCGTTCCGGGCAACTGCCGATCTTTTCTTCAAGTTATCCTCTGTAGTGCTAAACAACGTAGCGTAAACTGCGTTCCGGAAGTTAGTCGTAAAATTATTCGATATTAGTTAATAAAATTTAAATTACTCTTTTAAGTGGAACCCCGGAAGTATCTGAAATCCCGAAACACAAATAAACAAGGCGCAACCGCCGCAACCAGGCACAGGGAGAGAGAGAGAGCACTGCCTTGCAGAAGGGGAGTCTTATAGGCACCTCGGTATTCCAACAGGGTTTTCCCGTTTTATATATATATATATATATATATATATATATATAAATTTTATATATATATATATATTCACAAAAACGATTGCTTGAAGCAAAACGAAATTGTAGCTTGAAATTTCGAGTTATTTTTTTAAATATAAGTATTTTAAAAATAACAATCTGCGCGAAGGACAGATGCAAGTATTAGACAGACTACAGTATGCGTGTATTAGAGTGACGTGCGGTCTTATGCGCACTACTCCAACTAATGTTCTCTTAGACTTAGTATGCGAACAATCTTTGGTGTGTAGACACAAATATCTAGTCAGTAAATATGTTTGCAGGATCTTGGCGAGGACTAGCCACCTTGTAGGTCAGCTGGTGAGCGATAGCTGTGCGGACTGGGCTCCAATATGTGAGGATAATCGGTTCGGCCTCTTCGAGGTCGGTAAAGAACTGTCACAGCTTACGAAGAAAGTAATAAGGTATTCATTACCGGGGTGCTTGGCTCTTCCCTTCGGTGTGCGGTATCAAAGGTGCAGTGTAGATACGGACGTGGGCTTCCGCTTACGCGAGTCAGAGGACCCTCAGAGCATGTTTATGTGTTATTTATCTGAGTTAGGAATTACCCGTGTCTTTTTTACAGATGGGTCTTTGGTCCGCTCTAATGACGCCGACTCATCGGCTGCGGTGGGATTTGCGGTGGTGTCTGAGAACCCTAACTTGGTACACAGCGAACGGATTAGTTCGTTGTCATCCATCTTTGACGCTGAGGCAATAGGTGTACTGTGCGCCTTAAAGTACGTAGAGGAGTTCGGTCTTTCGTCTGTAGTAGTAGCGTCGGATTCGCTATCCGTTCTGCGCAGTTTAGAATCACCAGACCCTAGAGGGTGTCATACGGAAACAGTGTACAAAATAAAAGAATTGGAACTGAAGTTAGAAAGTAAAGGTGTTCTGGTTAGGTTCGTCTGGATCCCTGGACATTGCGGCATCCGCGGCAATGAACTTGCCGATATGCATGCGAAACAGGCGTTGTCTCTCCCTGAACCAGCCGAAAAACTAGAGATTTCCTCTCTCTTCCCTTCCCTTAAGTCTGCATCTATGCAGCAATCCAGAGATCATCTACGCCACGAGTCACGTAGTAAAGGCGGTCGGTACTTTAAGTTTGTTCCGGAACCGCTGGATAAACCATGGTACACAAAGGTCAAGAAGGGAAAGTTTCTCCCTAGACAACTAATTACTCTCATTTCTAGAATTCGTTCTCACCACACAGCTGTGAACGATCACCTCTGTGGGAAAAATATTGTGGATAATGCGGGGTGCCAGTGCGGTCACCCGGTGCAAGACATCAATCATGTTTTCCTATACTGTCCAATTAACAAAACTTACTCAGACAGGTTGCTCATGGATCTTTATCACAATGAATTCAGCCCTCCATATAACGTTACGGAGGTAGCCTTCTCTGATAACTTTCGTGTCATGTTTGCTTTGCTCTCCTTTGTCAATTCAGCCAACGTAAATATGTAAATCTCCCCAAGAGCAGAAGTCAATTCAGTCAATTCAACCAGTTTACCCCTACCCAACCCTTTTCCTTCTCCCTTTCCTTTCTTTCCAACTCAACCCACTCCGTACTCCTTTCCTGAAACCCAGTACACAGCTCAGTCTGCAGCTTGATATATTCTACCTATCAAAGACTGGCCTATGCCTAACTCGCGCAGGGACAGGTGCCATAACAGCAAAGAAGAAGAAGAAGACTACTACAACGTATGACGAGTGTTTCAACGCTTACACCGATCGAGCACCTAATTTTTGTAACCGCGTTTACTCTTGTGCGCTCGAGCGGCTACGTCTTCTCATACGCAAACTTTGCGACCGCGTAACTCCTATATTGTTCGAGCACCTAATTCAAAAGTCTATATCTAAATACTACAACGTATGACAAGTGTTTTAACGCATCCACCGAACGAGCGCCTAATTTTCTTAACCACGTTTACTCTTGTGCGCTCGAGCGCGTCCAGCGACTAAGTCCCGTCATACACTAACTTTGCGAAAAGCATTAGCCCAGAAGTGTAAATTTGTCAAATAACTCTTTTTTGCCTAGTTTTTCATTATTCTTCACACGACTTTGCAATGTTCATTGTCCACATTCATTTCTAAGAATAATGTCAACTATGACTAACAAGGGAACCTCGCGAACCCGAAAATTCTGATTTTGATGAAACTTTGCACACATGTAAGGGAGGTCAATAGATGAGTATTGACATTTTCCGTTGTATTGTCAATGTTCTGCCTGAATGTATTTCCAAATTAAACCCACTTTCGTCTGCATTATATATATTTTGTGTTTCAAACAGATTTATAAATGATTTCACAGAACTTATGAATTCTTGGCATGCAATTTGTAATTGATTCTGATTTGTCTTTGATGAACGGATGAATCGGAGGTGTTCTTACGATAAAATTTTGTACACATGTATAAATAACTACATAAATGTAGAAATTTTCAGTGGCGGCCTCAAACCGATTCTAAAGAGTGAAACACTTGCGTTTTTTTCTCGATGTATCTCGAAAACTATTAAAAATATCAAAAAATGTTTTATATAAAAGTTTTATGGGAAAAACACCTCTATTCACCTACATTAATAGAATTGTTAAAAAAAATGTTTTTTATAATTTTGTTACACAATTTTTTTTTAAACTTATTTTTTTTTAATTCTAGTAACATAAATAAATAGAGGACTTTTTTTTATAAAATTTTTGTATAAACCATTTTTTAATATCTCTAATCATTTTCGAGAGAAATTGAGAAAAATGAAAAGCCGCTCTACATATGAGAGGTGATTTCATCCCTTAAAACCGTTTTTTAGCAGCAACGGAAAATGTCAATACTCATCTATTGACCTCCCTTACATGTGTGCAAAGTTTCATCAAAATCAGAATTTTCGGGTTTGCGAGGTTCCCTTGTAAGTTCCGTGCGACGTTAGAAGACATCACGGTATCAACAGTTTTTCATCCCCGTATCACGACTTCTTGATTAAGTACGTATACATAATCAAACAGATATAAATTAGTTGAATCGCGAAAGCTCTAGGCTCTTAACATTAGAAAAGTCCTAAGCGTCAGAGTAGCTTGCGTGCAAGCGCGAGATAGTAGTGCGATTCCGAGTGCGAAACGACGATAGCGAGAGAACGAAACCGGTAGACGAGTTCAGAAGTGGACCCGTGTTGGAGAACGAGATGAATGAAGGGGACGAGTCCGTGACAGACAAAGGCGACCTGAGGAAGCTACACCGGCTCGAAGCCGTCAAATCTATTCTTGACAACACGCCACTTTTCTTGTGTTTCCCTTAACACGTGTCAAAAGCACTGACTCACCATCAGTGTCGCATGAGACTATAATAGCATTATATTCATTATTTAGCCGAATTTGTTTTCAAACGTAACGTTCAGTATCACCATTGCATAGTAGTTCAAAGCGACACTGTAGCAATTTTCGATTAAATACGCAGTAATATCTCTGACGTCGTTAAAAATGAAAAAATGAAAAACTTGTATATATAAAAGTAATGAAAGTAATGAAAAATATTTTAACTTACTTTTCAAGAATTTGAAATTTTTACAAGCAGAATTATTGAATAATTTTTATAATGTTTTATTTATTAATATACAATTTCTTTTATTTGTTGTTAAAAAATATATGTATATTTCGAGCAATAATCAATCTTGAGTAATGTTTCGTTCTATTATCCGAAGCTAATCTTGTTACTATGGTTTTCTTAATTAGAATGCGTTTTACGACAAGAGAAGAGAAAGATTGAGAAAAAGAAGAAGCAAGAAACCAGGAAAAGCAGTCGCATTGCGTGAGTAGATGCGAGAGATACTTAAGCGCGCCTAATTGTGAGCACGTACCCGCTGTCGTTCTTGTAGCCTGGAGTATTCTTCTTGTGACCGTCGTTGTAACCGGCAACCACGGCCTTCTTGCTGCCGCCACTCTCGAGATCGTTCTCTGTATTGGATCTACGCCCGTCGTTTCTGCGACGGTAATATTCGTTGAGAGCCACTGACCGAGGCGGACTCTGCTTAAGGCCATAGCCTTCCTGAGAATACGATGTGGCACTTTTGAAATTGGCAGCCTCGCTCCCGTGATTCGCGTACTTGTAGGACCCCGGGGAGCAGGAAGGTGGGCCTGGGGCCTCATCCTGGACGCGATATCCTGACGGCGACGGTTGCAGCTCCGTCATCGTGTAACCGACGTCCCCGCCATCCGGGATACACCTAAGTGAGCAGAAAATTCAAACTATGAGCGTTCGATGTTTCTTTCCGAGATAAAATCTTCCACGATTAGATGAGCACATAAAATAAATTAAGTCCGATACGCCCAAGTGTAACGGAATCGAACACGTAGCGTTTTCACATATTTATGAGGTACGCGCGCATGCAAATCAACTGTGACGTGAACGTTTTATCAATAGAACATTTTAATCCTCCGTAATAATACGGCCAAATCGTAAAATTATACATGCAGTGATTCAACTTCTCGCATTAACAAATGCAAATTTCAATATAAAAAAAGTTATTTCTGCAATATCACCATGAACAAAACACATATAAAAAGACTTAGTTTTTGTTGTCGTTTGTTTCTAATTAAACACTCGGGAGATTATAGATTTTAATTCTCCATATTCTCAATAACTGACAATAAATGGTAAATTTGTCTCGAGTTGAATCATATAAACATAACCGTGAATCATATAAACATAAATAACACGAATGTAAGCGTCTTGATCAAAGTCCGAAATAGTTTTTTTAGCATACTTTTCAATGTACGCTACTATTGTGACATATTATAGATTAGGTTGGATTAAGTTTTTAGGGAGAGAAGATACAGAAGGAGTTCTTTCTCGCCCACAGGTGTACGATAGTATATTATACAAACGAAATATTTTATACGTTTCAAATGTCCATTCAGACTTTGACCTAGACGCTTGGTTGTTTCGCGCATTGACCAAACAATCCTAGGAACGCCCAAGCTTTGACCATACATTATATACTGATCATAACATATATATAATATACAATACACACACACATACACACATGCGCGCGCGCGGTTAATTCTTATACGATGAAAAATATAATCAATCACGATAATAGAAGCGCACTTAACAGCGTGATTGATAAAATTGATAGATAACGCTATTTCCGAATCAGGAGCTTCCGGAGCGCGCGAATGTTGACAGCTTTTAACGAGGATGCCAAAAGTCAAACAGAAACGATCGAATGCGCGTATGTATCTGAACGCGAGAAAATATCTCCAGCAATATACATTTGTTTTGGTTTTGTTTGCCGCTTGAGATTTTTATCTGCGCGTTTTTTTACAATTAATTTAAATCATCGAAGATTATAATCATAAATTATAACGAGAAATTTAGTTTAGTTTAATTTTAAAACGACTACAAATATATCTCCCTAGATATATTTTTCCAAGACGACTGGAGAATATTATTTTGTGTTTTGTCCAAACATAAATTTAATACCGGGATTTAAATTACACTTAAATTGCATTTAAATTAACGAAAAAAATCGTGAATGATCGATTTATTTCGAAACGCTAAATTTCTTTTTCGAGCGCTTGATGAAGCTTCTAACATGTGTACACCGCGAATTTTGCATACATTGTATCTTTTACATTAAAACTGCTTTTATTTCAAAGGCAAACTGACGAGAAAATATTCGACAAACAATCGATTTCGTCGAACCGTTTCGCGAATGGCAGAATTTCGCGAACCTTACGTGCGGCGAAACGTTCCTTGAATTGACTACCTCCGAGGCAGACAGCATTGCCAATTTTTCCCCGGCCGACTTGCATCTTCGACTTTGTTCGATGATGACTCTTAATTGCAAGAAACCTTACACGCGAGTGCACGAAGCACGCATACATCGAACGCCGCGGCGCCGAAACGCTGTCCGCACACCGACGCATTGTAGACGGTTGTAAAATAAACGAGCAATTTTGTAACAAGCGAAAGTGCATCACGGTGCGTATACGAATGATCAATATTAACTCCGAGTCTGGTGCGCAGCTGTTAATAAGCAGCCGTATCAGAAAACATTAAAATTATGATTCTTCTAAATGCATATATTAACATGTTTAAAATCTTGTTTTTGTTTTTCCGATAATATGTATAAACCTAGTGTTTAGTCTTTTTATTGGATTTTAGAATTATCGTTGCTTCGTTCTATATTGCGTTACGTGGTATTTTAAACATTCATTTCTTGTAAAAAAATTCATGTAATTGATTATAGAAAAAATTTCATCAACTGTTAACCTGGAGCCTTTGGCAGTTTTATTTTCTGTAATGTTTCTTTTTGTAATGTTTTTTCGTAGATCCTTAATCGGACTCTACAAATGACTTAAGCCCCTTGCACATGGACGGAATAGCGATAGCGATAGAAATAACAAAAGTTTTAAAGAGTTTATATATAAAAATAAAGGTAGGAACAGCGGAATCTAACATACAAAAATACACATGTATCAATGCAGATCAGAAAATTGGAGTAAGCAATAGCGATAAAATTTCCGACGAGTTGGAATTCTGTGTTAAAAACTGTGTTATTTCTATCGCTATCGCTATTCCTTCCATTGTGCAAGGGGCTTTAGATATTTCCAAGAATTTCATGAACCATTTTACTGAGTTGTCTAAATTCAAATTCTTTTTGCTGACAATTCTTTATATTTTATAATTAAGTCTTTATATTTTTTTCAACTCTTATATTGTTCACTTTTTTTTGTAAGTTTTTTTGCGTAACACATTGTTTTTTAGGTTAATTATAGCAGTTGAAATCAAGTTGAAACTTTGAGAAGCCGTGTTTGAACTTTAAGTTGCAAATACACAAAATTTTTTTAGATAGTTCACAGTATTACCTGCTCTACAACACATCTAAAGTGCACCGAAATCGGTGAGGTTGTGACCTCAAAATGCACATTTACCTTAATAATATTTATTAATTGTATAATTATCTTAATTGATATAACAGATATTTAGTACATATAATATAAAGCAGTCACGCAAGTATTTTTATATATGTATTTATATAGGTATATATATACATGTAAAATAACAATAAATATATAAAAATATTGTATGTATATATATAAACATTACAGAAAATAAAACTGCCAAAGGCTCCAGGTTAACAGTTGATAAAATTTTTTCTATAATTAATCATATGAATTTTTTTACAAAAAAGAAATGTTTAAAAGACCGCGTAACGCATTATGAGACAAAGCAACGATACTTCTAAAATCTATATATCTATAATAAAAAGACTAGACACTATGTCTATATATATTATATACATGTAAAATAACGATAAATATATAGAAATACTTGCGTTATATATATATATATATATATATATATATATATATAACGCAAGTATATGTATGTATATATATATATATATATATATATATATATATATATTCATGTGAGACGATTTTCTCGAAATGGCTCGTCAAAGAGCAATTCGTCTTGTAACGCGCGTGTCGTAGTAAGTCTGGTTAGAGAAATCGGTTAATCGGACTGGATTTTTCTGAGCGTGAAACTACCAATCTTGACGATGTATTAAGAACTCACGACGTCGGCGTATGTTAAATTCGATTTGTTACGGTAGGCGTGTCAGCGCAGTTTTGCATAACGAGAAAAGAGCCGGCACAGAGACGCAACAAAGATAATGTTGTGAGCCTCTTAAAGATCTCAAACGCAGCGCTGACGTTAATGACACACGATGAATTTCAAGTTTCCGATAATCTCACGAACTGAGATTACGCGCGCGAGTACGATTTCCTCTCGCGCGAATTGTAGGCTAGTGTGCCATGCTCGGTGCACCATGATTTCATCGCGGACGAATCGCAATTGCGATTTCGACGGTTTGAATCCCAATGTCTTACAAACAGATGCAAGCACATTGGAATTGAGCGCGTTGTTGCAAAAACACGAGGGCATCGTCATTGCGTACGGTACGCGAATCGAGCACTGATAGACGCGGAAAAGATATATTCGACAGAGCAGGAATGCTCTTGACAGTAATCTGGTAAATTAAAAAACTCAGACATATTTAGAAAGTTCACAGTAATACAGAACATAGTAGTCTGAGATGGCTAAATAATTTGAAAAACCCGACAGGCCGACTAGCTCGATGAACGCTGAAGTTACTCGAGTATGTAGAAAACAATTCAGTTTAATATCGATATCAGTAATTATTACTTTTTGATGTAACGTTAGAAATCTGTGTGATCTGCTGTTATTAATTACATTAGACGTATATTGTTGCTCAATGTTAGATTAGTACATACATGTAACAAACACAATACACACATCATCATCTGACGACTATCTAGCATTCTATATCCATATATTGTGTTTATGAACACTATAGTCCTTCGAGTAACAATATATATAACACGTATACATATACACACATATACACACATATGTACAGTACTCACATACGTATGAGCGATATAAAAATCCTGAGAAAATACTGGCTGCGTCGCAGGCTTCTATTACAGGTCCATTTCCAGTCAAGTTTGCAGTGTTAGTTTTAGCAGATCGCTTATTTCTTCCAATGTAATGTGTCGTGGCAAATGTATGCGGTGTCTGAATATATTTACTAGATAATAATAGCACTTTTGACCGTCTTATATAACAGATAATGCACTTCCAAAAAAAGTTTACTAGTACAGGCTATCGAATTCGCTGTATAAGTATAGAAATATAAAAATAAATTGTATGTAAAATAGCTCGGCTTCCGGCCTTCTTTTGCAGCCGCACCAAGTTGTTTTGCATTAAATATTTTTTATTAAAAAAACTTTTTTCTTTTGTTACACTTCTGTGTTCTAGTAAATGTTTTTTGTAAATAATCACGGAAAATACAGTTTTTTTGATGGATTACTTGTTAGTTTCACTAACAAATCATTTTGTTATCTATAACACCGAGTATTTCGGATATAAAATGTGATCTATAAAGTCTACATAACAATTTCTGAATTTTTACACAAATATCTTATAATTATATATAAAGTTTTTCAATTGGCGTTACTACTTTATTATTATTATTATATATATCACGTCTTTTTTGTAGAATAGATTTTGTAAATAATTTTGTAGTATATTAAAGTAAACAAACAAAGGTTTACTTGGTGTTACTTTTTGGTATCACTTCTTTTGTAAAACAGGTTTTTTAAAGAATGAATTTTTTGGGTAATTATTGAGTATAGAGGATTATGGTCCATTGATCTTGACCTTGACATGTTGTAAATGGCACTCTCCTGAGTAGTGTTCAAAAAGTTTTAGGCTTAGCTCATTTTTTATTAAAAAAATATTCATAAAGAATATACTCAGAAAATTGACCGTTACAAACCATTAAGAGTTGTAATTTTGTGTTGTAAGCGTGTAGACAAAAGGGCTGCGCCCAAAATTACTGGGCTCCGCCTCTCCTCCTGCTTCCCTATCGAGAAAGTCATATATTTGTTCTCTCTCTTCAAGACACAGTTTTGCTTCTTATTGGCCATTCCACCACCTTTTTGAAGACAGTGGAGAGAGAAACTCGTATAAAAAGAACCCGACAAAACTAGACTCAGTGTCAATTTTCGAGTTAGTGTTCGTCTTCTATATTGTGTGAAGTCCAAAATTTCCTAGCAAAAAATGGCAAAAAGTGGTTGTACAACGGAGAATAAAACAGAGAAAAAATTTAAGTGCATTGTAAGTTTTTTTAAAAATATCAAATAATACTCATAATATGCGCTGTGTGTGTGTCGTTTAAGCCTTTTGTACAATGCAAAGAAATAGCGATAGCGATAGAAATATATAACATCGGCTTTGTAGTGAAGAGAGAAACTCGTATAAAAAGAACCCGACAAAACTAGACTCAGTGTCAATTTTCGAGAAAAACAATTTTACAGAAAATCTGTATTTTAAACATTTATATCTTCCTCTATTCGGGAAGATATCCGCAGTCATATTTGTTCGATTAAATTTAAGCAGTAGTGAACAATTTAATCACTTCNAAAAAATGTTTTCAGAAATGTAGTGCAGCATATGCATCTCAAATGGAATTGGACCAACACCATTGCAAGGAATCCTGTTCTAATAATAGAGGCCCAGGAAAATAAAGTATTAATGACGTAATTTACACGTTTTGTACACCTCCTTGGCTGCGTTCCGAAATGTACTGCCAGTACTAGTGGTATNACGTCACAGAAGTGTACTGTAGATAGCGTTCCGTTTTAACTTTATGCACTTTTTCATTACTGCAAAAAGAGAAAACGGAACGCACTAGCAGTATGTTTCCAACAAGTTTCTGTAAGTTACTCTCGAATTATTTATTTTACAATGAATGAAAC
>NW_018021452.1:33887-35629 GCF_002006095.1 Pseudomyrmex gracilis
AGACCTTTAGCCAGGCACACGTCAGTGAGCGCTCACACACACCAGGCGCGCGGCTCACTGACGTGCGCCTGGCTAAAGGTCTGCGCTGATTGGACTGATTTACTCAATAATTACTCCTTTATTATAAATAATAGAAAAAAATGGTTCAGGACTTTTCGACTCAGTTTTACTCCTTCTACCTGCCTACGAGAGATTGTACGGCAATTCTGGGACACCCTGTATATATAAGTATAATAGCTAGACCTGCAGGACAGCAAGTTGTGGCCTTAGAGGGACAGGAGCTTGAACTCTTCGCTCACATAATAAGAGAAGTTAGAGCTAGATCAGATTATGAAATTATTGAGAATGTTGCAATAACAGCCTTTAGAAATAGCACAGCTCAAGATAGGCAAAACATAGATAGAATGGTTGTGCTGATAGGAGAGGCACATGACACAGCAGCACATCAACAAATATCTAACCTTGGTGCAGCACCCTTTGTGGATCAAATGTTCCACTTCTTAAAACTGTGTGGACTTAATTATAGGGATTGGAATCTAGTTTTAGGAGCTGTGTTCATTGATACTTCTGATGAAGCCATACAGAAGTATAAAAAGATAGTATTTGCATGCCGTTACCAAGGATTTGACCCCTCAGTTCTTCTAAAAAGAATAATCAGATCTTGGAGAGATGGTCAAAGACAAGCTTTAGTGACCTTCCAATTGCAATATGAAGACTTAGGTCATGAATCAACATGGGAGTATACTAATAGAGAATCCCTAATCAGTGATATGACATTCCTCATTCTTGTTTTCTTAAATAGAGGAGCTGTTATATCTAAAATAATTAAAAAGAGTTCAAGAGACTTTGCTAATGTGATTAGGATGTTAATAGCCAAATATAATATAAGAGCCAATGAAGAAGGAAGAAGACGTCGTGCCGAGGCTCTAGGTCCAGAAGTAATCACATTGCCTAGAATCTCAGCATGCTTTTGCCAAATCACAACAGAATTGTTTAATAGAGGATTTGGTAGAACCATAGCAAGTTTTGCTGAATATAGTAATGTTCCCATGGCTCTATTCTCTCCAATGTTTCCATCAGTGGTGAGGACATCATATAAGACAGGAGGTGTGAATGTGAATATTCACCCTCAACTTATTCTAATAGCAATATTGGTTGACAATGTTCTTCACACAAGAGATAGGGACGTGTTTTTCACTATCAGATAGAGATGGAAAACGTGAAAGCGGCGAAAGATTGAAAGATAGACGCGCTATTATAACCACATACATATCCGCCTGAGAGGGACACAGAAACAAAATCAAAGACACATTTGTAATTTTTTTTCTTTAATAAAATTTAACTACTAAAAATAAAATTTAAAAAATAAAGCAAAGATCAATAAAATATTATTGTACTTTGGTTTAAAAATGGCGAAAAGATTGTCACCCCATTAGATCAGATCTGGACTTATTACCTAGCTTCATACTCCTCATCAGTATTGATTGACAGAGCTAGAATTGAACAGTGCAATATTTTTGGAGTATGCATTAATGATCTGTTTGCTGCTGACATACTATCTTTATTAATTATTGCATTCATTGATTGAAATAATAGTTAAACTGAATCGATTAACCTATGTACCAAGGATACGATACCAGAATTATGTAGAAAATATTGTATCATCATATTCAGAAATGGAATTTAAAATGCATTTTCGGTATGTTGTGTAATAATTAAAAACTTAAAAAAATAAAATATAA
>NW_018021452.1:36930-51073 GCF_002006095.1 Pseudomyrmex gracilis
ATCACGTTGGTCGATTGGCTGATTTGACTCTGCAATTGGTCAATTCCACGAGATCTGATACTTGCGTTTAATGTAGAACGGCCTTTGAGTTCCACTTTTGTGGAAATACGGCTAAAACCAGCAGCTGAAACCGTCGTAAAAAATTACAGTAGGATGGCCGCTCTCAGATTTCTCTCTGTGAAAAGCATACACTTTACACGATGTTTCCCCCACTTCCAAAAAGTGTAGTACATTAAAAGTGTAAGGTGTACACTTTACATTTTTCGTGTATGCAAGTAAAACAAACCTTACAACGTCCAAGTACAAACGGCGTCAAAAATTCGCGGAGTAAGCGCGGGGATCGAAGGGCAAGCGGGGCGGTTGCTCGTAGCGCCAGCGAGCGCCGTACAAACTAAATAGTAGCAATTGGTTGTTCGCAACTACGTCGTGTCAATAATGTAACTACTCTTCTTTTCAATTTTCTTCTCAAAACGTAAAACTATTGACTATTTACTAAATATCAAACGTTAACAACTAACATGTATATGTATATATACTACATATATATGCTAGAAATCGGTTGCCGGTTATATGAGATTCGCGTACGATTTTCTACTTTGTAGTTTGATTTATGTTGCCGTTTTTACTCCTGGTCAATATCTGGCTCGGACATCCTACTATTTACTGTTTACTTGTTATTAAAATTTATTTCATTGTTAAATACTGAACAAGTTTCTCTGCCTTTATTATTAAATTACCGCCTCCTGAACCCACGCCTCTCCGTTACCACTTACAAAACAGGACTGCTGAGTATAATTGCTGTCACGTCTACATTATTTAGAGAAGTAAATTATTTAGAGTCGAGATTATAGAATTCGGCGTGTGAATTGACGTCTGGCGCCCAACTACATTCTTTGATGAGTAAAATTTTTTGGATTAAGTTCGAAAAGACGTGCCGAAGATGTGCAGCACCTTCGTTATAACACCCGAGAACGAAGTGCCCGTCACAATATATATATATATATAAATTCAAACATGTGAAATCTTCGGTCATAAAAGCCATACGTTTAGCAATCTGGAATATTAAGTGAACAACTATTATTGCGGAAATTATTATCCTGTTACTAATTGTAATAAAATAAAATACTTACACTATTAGAGAAAGGATCTAATTTAATTTCTAATTTGAATTTTAACAACGGAGTGCAAGTGATCGACGAAAATACGCGATCTTTCTGCGTTCCGAGAAAATGTCCGACATAATGCTATCTTTACATTATTCAAATAGATAAGGCCTCAGTTTTGATTCAACAAGGACTCGAGTTTGATGACGCGTTTCAGTTTTCGTTTCTTACTCGAACAAATTTAACTCACTCCAATAAATAACTGTTTAAAACGCTCAAAGCAAACGCATCTATAATAATATTATTATGCGTACAACTGTTATTTAGTGACCACACAATTTTTGTTATAAAAGTATCATATGTACATATGTAGAAAAATTGTTATACTTTATATTTTATATTACACACACAATGTGTAACTCGATGTACTTAACACAGATTTTACTTTTAAAACTAAGCAGGATTTTTATTTAAATATATGTACAGCCTAAAATATATTTGCGTGGCAATATCCGTGCGACATTGGCTTAGTCAAACAGTTTGACACAAAGAAGGAAGTCAAGAATGCGCGGGTCGAGCGAGACAGTTCGGCAACGCAGACAGGGCAACGGGGTTACCCGATTTTCTCTGTCTAACGTATTCTCACTCGTCGGTTCCTTTTTAGGTCTAAGACGCAAGTCTCAATTACCAAGGACGGAACCACTCAATTTAACGAGAAATGAACGGGTTGTTAATTGAGTGTGGTTTACTAGTAGTAGTTTTGTTAGTTAGACGAGGTCCATAAGAGATCCATAAATTAATTAAAGCCGGATTTTGTTATGAAAATATTAACATAATCGTTTATTCAAATAGATTGTTAAAACAATAATAATAACTGAAGGAAAACATAAGTAGACTCCGCATGAATTTGCTTTAAATTGGCACGTATAGTTCAGGTGCGACGAGTCGTGTTCTATATCGATTATTATTAAAGAGATCTCCGCGTATTGTTACAAGCGGCGGAATGTTTTGTTGTAGTGACATCGAGATTATTGAGCTGGATTGAAGTTAATAGAGAATCTTAAGTCTGGAGTGCGTTTACGAGAAATCATTTCTTTGGAAAATATACTGACGTTAACTACGGGTCGTCGGTCGGATCCGTCTCCGCAAGAGATCGTAAAATGAGAAGGTCTATTGTTCGGAAGATTCTATTTTAACATGGGCGCTGTTGTTTTGACTATGAGTAGCACATCGAGATGATCAATTAAGAGTAAATCACTATCATTGAATTATTGATTGGATAAATGTTCACGATTGTTATTACGGTACTCGGAATCATTACATTACGTTGTGTATCAAAAATTAGAATTGATTGTAAGAATTGATGATCTTGACTGCTGTTCATATCGAAATGCAAAAGGTGTATGAGTCTGTATTAGTGAGACTTACAATGTACTCGGTGATATACTTTGGTGATAGCAATGCTGGAAATTGGCAAAGTTGCTCGGTGATTGGTCGTAATTGTTCCGCTTGGATTCACGCTGCTCGCAGATGATCGCAAGGGAAGTCGGCGGCACTCTCAGCAGGTTTGACGAATCAGTAGTTTGCGAAAATTTCTTTGATTCAAACTGACTGACCGATTGATTGTTAATCACTGACTCTATCGCGAGAAGTTACTCTCTGAAGATCAGACTGTATTGGAAAACTGCGTACTGATTAATTAATGCCCGCTCGATCGAGCATCCAGGGCTTTTATACCTGCGGGTTGATCTTCCCTTCTCCATCGTCTTTTCTCGAAATTTCGACCTCTCGTTCGTTGACCGCCGAAGCAAAGACCTTTTCCCCTTTCGTTCGATTCTCCGGATCGATAGGATCATCGTGCGTTTAGATCTCGCTTATCGGTATGTGGCCTATCTTGTTTATATCTGCGAGTCGCAACTCTAGCCCCTTGATTTTCGATTTCCTTTCCAGAGTCGCGAGAGCCGCTGCGTCATGCCCAAAATTTCCGAGCGCGTAGCTTGCGTACAGAGAGTCTTTGTTCATCGCATTCCTTTCTGAGGAGCGATAACCTTTGCTCATCGATACCGATTTTGTTTATAATATGACGTCCGGCTAGGTTTGTTTATAACATGGCACTCGGTTCGGACTTCCCGAGTCGAAATTTAGCGTCTACATTGAACCACAATTCTTCTTTTTTTATGTAGGAGTAAGAGAGAAAGTAGATGCTACTTTAACGCTGCTATACGTCCGAAATTTCCTTTTTTCAAAAATTGAGGTTCAATGTAGACGCTAAATTTCGACTCGGGTTGTTTATCTTATCTCGACTGGCTCTCGTTTCTCTTTCCAGGAATTCGTTAAGGATTATTTCTTAGAATTATCGTTAGACTTAATAATTGTATTCCGTTGCAAAATAAAAGAGCCCGTGGAGTCCAGGACGTAACAATAACATCTACGACTTAAGAAAAAAAAGCAAAGATGATAAAATGCAAGGACTGATAAGTTTTTTATATATGTACAGTAGGGAGCACCATATCGTGCGGCTCCAGGGAAAATATTTTTCGGGAATTTCTCCTTTGGATGCTCTATACTATCGCGCGCCGTTCTTCTTCGGTCTCCGTCAACGGTCCGAGATCGAAGAAGAGCGCGCAGTAATAGGAGCAGCTAAAGAAGAAATTTCCGAGAAATACTAGACGGCAATTTTTGCTTGTGTGCGTGCTCTCACCATCTCGGTGCTCTCGGTGCTAACCGGCTCGCTAAATGTTTACAAAAACGGACCCAGTCTCGATAACCTTGGCTTTGACACATGTTGACATGTCAAGAACATGTCCCTGAGTAACAATCGAAAGGTTTTAGCCGTCGCTCATTGTTCATTAACAAGTTATGAACAAAATACATTTCTGGAATAAACTTTCATTTTTCAATCCATGTACATATGAGAAGTAAATATTTCGTTTGTATTACACACTAACGTATATGTGTAGGCAAAAGTGAGCTTCGTCTCTTCCCCTGCTCTTCCTCGAAAAAAAACTTTATTCACTTTTAATGATATTGTAGTAACACAAAGTTGGAGTAAATTTTGAAGATTTAATTTTCTCGGCTTATAACGGTTATCGAATCCAAATTTTGTATCGCATTGTTGATAATAGTAGCAACCTGAAGAAAGTCGTCAAAGCGAGTATGTTAACATATACGTGGCACGAAATCAGATAAATACAGAATATTCCATTGCCTCGACAGATCAAGAATCAATTTTTGATGTGTACACACGTTTCGACGTTTGAAATTTTATTAGATACCATCTGCTTCGTATATATTTTAATCAATTGCGCTTACTTCATACATGTTTTAACATAGCAATTTGTTTGAATTTGATAACAGAAAAATGTAGGGAGAGCTGAACCTACGCCTTATCTACATGAATAAACATCACGTTTACCATATTAATATCCGCGTCACTCTCGCCGGAGAATCCACTGCCGATGTCGATCAACTCTACGCTGTCGCAACCGATTTCCTTAGCAATGGTAATTAGTTGTTTACACAATGCGATTCCTCTGGCATAAGCTTCCGGCTCTCCGCACGGACTGCCGTGAAAGCTGAACCTTGCAGATTCAGACCGTATTTGTGAGTTGTATCACGGCGAGTCTCCTCGCCCGGTTCCAAGTCAAATTTCAATCGCAGTGTTACTGGCATGTTTTTCGCGTCGAAGCGTACACTTGGCTGCTCTTTATCTGATTTCGTGGCACGAAATCTATGACATTTAATTTTGGAGATGAATGTGAAAAATTCGTTAATACAGGAATTAAATTTGATCTGATTGTCTCCGCAAATTTTTTATCGCAAAATCTAAAACCGTTCTCGACATCTTTGACAACTGCTAAGAGCCATATGGTGTGCCAAAAATTCATAAACTGGACACTCCTTACAGATTAATAATTTCTTCGATAAATAGTCCATTACATTCTGTTTCTGAATTTCTACATCGCATAATTATAAAAAACGTTCCGAAAGCTAAGAGCCATTTATTTGATAGTTTCGAACTGGTTAAAAAACTTGAGAGTGTAAAAATGCAACCTGGCTACATTTTGGTATCGTTGGATGTTGTATCTCTATTCACGAACGTGCCGGTGGATTTAGCATCGAAGAGTGTAAAGTCACGTTAGACATATATTCGCGAAAAAAACTAGGATCCCTCTCTCTAAATTCATGAGAGCAGTTGAGTTTGTGTTGTCATCCACGTATTTTTCTTTCAATAACATAACATACAAACAATGTTACGGTGTTCCAATGGACTCCCCGTTATCTCCGGTAATTGCAGATTTGGTAATGCAAGATTTAGAAAACAATGTTTTGGAAAAACTAAGGTTTAAGAGGAAACTGGAGCGAGATCCGAAGTCAGCACTGGGGTCTCTGCCCGAAAAATGGCGCCCTCAAGATATACATACATATACATATATACATGTATGTATACGTCATAAACAAAAACCGAAACCCGGGCATTCCTAAGATTGACTGATCAATCCGCGGAGCTTCGGCCAAAATCCAAAATATGTTTTGTTTCGTACTTTTCACGCTATTATCGCAGTGACATCATAACTTACGTTGGATTAGGTTCCTACCTTCAACTGCATCTCCTTTCTTTAAAACTCTGATCCAACCTGATCTACAATATGTCACTGCGATGATAGCGTACATTAAAAAATACGTAAGCAAGTCTATTTCGGGCTTTGACTAATACTCCGCGGATTGACCAGTCAATCCTAGAAGTGCACGTGCTTCAGGCTTTGACTATAACACATATATGTATTCTACTTTGTATTCATTACTACACCAGCACACGTTTATAAAACCGCCTCTGAGAAAAAGATAAAGCAGTTTTATGTTAAAAAAAATTTAATACAATTTAAAATTTAAAACATACCCAGCACAGGTAAGTTTATTCTACATAATTTATATTTATTATAGCACCAGCACACGTTTATAAAAACGCCTCTGGGAAAAAGATAAAACAGTTTTATGTTATAAAATACTGTAATATAATAAATATTTTTAACATAGCCAGCACAGGTAATTGTAAATTCTTTGTATTCATCATTACACCAGCACATATATATAAAAAACATTTAAACAACACGTTTAAAAACGCCTCTGGGTAAAGAATAAAAAAATGTTGTGCTATAAAATATTCTAATATAAAAAATTTGAAACAAAGCTAGCACAGTTAATTGTAAATAATTTGTATTTATCATAGCACCAGCACACGTTTAAAAACGCCTCTAGGAAAAAGATAAAACAGTTTTATGTTATAAAATACTGTAATCCAAAAAATTTAAAACATAGCCAGCCCAGTTAATTGTAAATAATGTGTATTCATCATAGCACCAACACACGTGTGTAAAAACGCTCTCTGAGAGAAAAAACAAAGCAACTTTACGGTCAAAAAGATGCGATTTATTTTAATATTATTTAGAAAATAGCCAGCATATGCGTTGGCAATTCATAATAATTTTTACACCAGGACACGTTTTCAAAAACGCCTCTGGGAAGAAAGACGAAGAAATATTATAGTCAAAAAGATGCATCTGACAATGGTGTATATTAATATTGAGAAAATAGCCGGCATATATGCGTTGGCATTGTTTTCTATACTCACATTAGTACAGATAATATNTTAAACGTTTATAGAATGATATAACACATAATAATCAAAATTATAACACATCTGAATACAACACAATATTTGAATAATATTTAATACACTACGCGATTTAATATTATATAATTTATTACACTATAATGTAAAAGTAACAAATAACACAACAAATGCAACACAATTGTTCACTTTGACTTTTTCAGTAAAACTTATAAAAGTTTGATTTGTTTTGTGTTGTATTGAAAACGTTGTGACAAAAAAACACGTGCTCCGCAAAGCGAGTTATTTTAAAGTTGTTCTATGTTATTGCAAAACGCAATTGTAGTGACAGATCTCGCCGAAGTGACCAATCGCGTTGTGATTGAGAAGTTTGATAGATCCTTTAGGTCAATTTCGTGAGACTTGCATTTGCTCTCTGCGACTACTATTAAACGATCTTTATGTTTGCCATGAACGTATAAATATCTGGACGGAGCCTACTGGCGCGGGAGGTAAAGACTTTAGAGGAGGGAGAGGCCACCATATTGTCTGGCGACATTAAGAGGATGCTGAACCGCTGGCAAAAGTCCACTCAATCGCCTACTCAATCGCTACGCTATCGGGTAGGTGGCGCCATCTCTCGGGATCGAATCAAACAAAAACAAGGATAGATAACATAAGAGAGACAAGGATAAACATATGTCTTTCTCTTCTGGTGCAAAGTTTGGGAACTACGTAGTGCTTCGTGCAGTGTTTTGACAGGAAAAATAACCTTTGTGTCTACAATTTACTGGTTCAATAGTTTCTCTTCCTGCAAGCGTTCAAAGTGTTTTTTAATACTTTTGTAATATTCTTAGAGGTTCTATCTAGCGTGCCAAAGTGTGTTTTGTGACATATAAACTGTTAAATCTGTAGACATACTTGATAATGTAAGGTAGTCAATTTTCTTAAAAAAAAATTTTTCCGTTTTATAAACATTTATTATCTGGCGGCACTTATTACACTGTTTTCTTTTATTGTGGAGAACCGTTTTCTCATTTGTGCAGTACATTTGACAAAAGTCATTAATCAGACATTTTACTATTTTTATGATAAAACAGGACGGTTCAGCATCCTCTTAATAGTGCTCTCTAGTGATAAGAGAAAAAATTAACTGTTTCCGCATAAAAGACGTAGCTAAAGTTTAAAACGTGACATATGAATCACAATATTATTTCTAATTCCATTGCATGAGAACAAAAGTTTATATAAGAAAGTTAATGTAACAGTTGTGATGTACAATTAAATAAAAGTTCTTGTTAATATTGAAAAGAAAAATGTATTATATATATAATTATATAAAAAAACATGTATACTGTATAACTATTATGTATAAAAATGTAATTATGTAAGTCTGTTGTTCTCAGGACCTTACGCGTTTAATTAGAAAAATCAAGTAGTTTCAGAAAATGTGAAAATATTAATATCGGTCTTTCTGTAAGTGTATAACAAATATGTAGTTAGTTTTTACTACTTGCTGCATTGTTGGTCTGTATGTGCACACGCTATTATTTGGCAATTAAAACCCTTGTGCATGATTGTACGTCATGATTTATACTGTGGTCGGATTATTATAAAAATACTTGTCTTATAAATACTTTAACTATATATGTAGCTTAATGCTAAACTTTAAACATATTGAAACAAATTTTTAATATAATGGGAACATACGTGTATACATTATTAAAACTAAAAATGGTAAATATTGACAATAATGGACCACTTTCCGATCAACTTGAGCTTCATATGTTTTATATAATTTATTTTATATTACAAGTAAAAATTCACTTTCCCTTGAAATTCACTGATTGTTCAGCTGGTTTAAACGATGTCTCAACTTTCTTTTTTGAAATTTATTTTAAATAGAACATTGATGAAACATTAATCTACATTATATTACAATCATGTAACATTTAACAAGGAAGATATGTAAAAACTAAGAATTATTACCTTTCTTGAAAGTATTCTTAGCATTTTCTGCACAGTTCAAAATACTTTTGCAAGGTATCAATCTGCTTTATCAGATCAGGATGTCTTTGAATATTTCTATTTCGGCTAATTTTTCTTTCAGTTCTCGAATACCATGCTTGGTGAAGCTATCAGCGCTTGTTGTTTATTGTGTGTTGGACACAAGTGAAATGGCAATACCATGTCGTTTGAGACTATTTTCACTTCCATAACCAGATTCGGACTTTTTGAGAAATTTGTGTAAACAGAAACTCTATTAGTCTTTAATTAAATGCAAACCAACATCTTAATTTCCATTTTACATACTCCAGAGTTTTTAAGTAATAAAATAAAAAATTTTGTAAGCAAATTAAAACAACAGGCTCCTTTATCAACACAACACACACATATCATTTCAAAATAATTTCGTGCAATAATTTAAATAATAACCTTATAAGACTTCAAAACATCTATCCATTGTTGCTTTTCTTTACTCTTAAATACCAGACTAAGCAATCATTAACAGATATCTCAAATCTGCATTCATCAAATTGATGTGCTTAAGAAAGATAAATTACTTAACACTCATTATCTTAACTGAATCATAATATGTTCAAATTATCAGGTACAATGCAGAATTGTCATACACAACTCTCTTACCTTGATATTAACTTTGTTACAAACTAACCACGCCACGACATCCAAATCCAAATCCTGTCCTGCTCGGATTTGTAATAACACAAAGTACCATCTTTGAGTACAATAAATCTAATTTGCCAGACATGTATGTAATTTGTCTATTTGGATAATGTATCCTGAAGGAACAATAACCTCATCCAAGTCCTCGTCGTCGCCGTCAATCTCGGCGTCTACGATGCACCATGCACTCAGTGTCTTCGTTATTGACGACACCTCGTAACGTCTCCGTTACTTCATCAGCCATCTTTATCTCAATATTCTCTAATTACAATACCTCACAATTTGCGTTTGTCCGAAACACGCTCTTAGACATCGCCTGATTCAAATCGGAGCCAGAGATCGTTTGACCACGTGATACTGCATCGAATCTGATTACAGGGAACGAAAATTTGCGAAACAATCAGTGGAATTCTGCGGCAAGACAAAATGTCTTTAAAACATCCTCTCTCTGACAATTACTGTACATAACCTGTACACATATACACAAAACATTTCTTATCAAATAATGAGACGTCAATTAGGAATAGTGGAGAGTGGAGGGCAAGAGAGTAGAATTGTATACATAGACATATAAGAAATAGACTGCGCGTGAGAGGGGAAGTCTAATCAACTACATAGCGAGACAGATGGTTTCACTCGTGCCTCTGTCTCTGTCTTTCAGCATCTGAAATCTGGAGTAAGGATTTCCCTACTCGGGAAACAACTCATTGTCAGATAACGCTACATAACTACAGATGCTACGTAACGGCTTTGGTTAGGAACCGGTTCTATAACACTTCTGTAAGGTATCGGCCGCCCGGCGGCGCCACTTAACGGGTTGTCCGCAGGGGGGACAAACTAGGGATGTTCGATTTTGATTCGATTACTTAAAAAATCGATTATTTTGGCCAAAAAATCGATTCTTTACTATTCGATTTTCTTGAGAATCGATTCTTTACCCTAAGAATCGAATAAAAGACAAAATCTTTGGAAACGTTCTATTGGCTTCTGCACAGGACGCGGCTTAGACCATATATACTTATAGACACGGCTTCAGACAACTATCTTGAAGCAAAGATAATATCATCTACATGACGTCATATGTGGGCAAAGGCGCGTTTATAGACGGCTTCAGATAACTGCCTTGAAGATAAGATAATATCATCTACGAGGCCGCGTTTAGCCATTGGTGAAATGCCCACATGTGACGTCACATAGATGATATTATCTTTGCTTCACCTCGACTCGTGGATTCATATCTACAGGCCGTGTCTATAAGTATATATGGTCTAAGGGACGCGGTAAAGCTAGTTGCTAGATAGCTTTTTTCGCACATACGCGACGCATTTACCAATCTATCAATAATTGCAGCGGCCACTGGCCGCCGGCCAGTGGTGTATACTGTATGTATTCCACGCGCATGCGTCAAAAAAGNGTCCCATCTAACCACACTGGGATACGTTCCAAAATTCTACCTTGGTTACTAAAATGCTATATTTCACGTCACGTGTACTAACTACACGTTACGTGTAGTAAACACACGAACGATGGAACAGCGTTCTGCATATGATTAAACGACTGATCGCTTTAAACACAGAAGACTGTTTAATATTATAACTGTCGAAGTTGCCTAATGCGCCAGTATCACTAAGCTTTTTAATGACTTTATTGATTTAAAAGAAATGGTGAAGTTGCTTGAACCTTTTGAGACTGCAACAAATCAAATTTCTGGACAGACATATGTGACGATATCGCTAATTATCCCTTTGATGGTGGGAATACACAATAATTTAACTGAAATAGAGCACTCTCTTACTAGTGATATTACAAAACAATTATGTGCAAGATTGAAATTATCTGTGATAAAACGACTCTTTATATATGAACAAAGAACTGTTTCTAAAGTTGCGACGTTATTAGACCCCAGATTAAAGAAATATGCATTTTGTAATGTCGAAAACGCAAATATTGCTCAGCAACTTGTTCAACAAGAAGTGGCTCAACTGATCAGAAAAGAGAAGCAATTGCATTTGGAAAGTGAACCATCAACTTCTCAGACACCATCAACGTCATCAACTGAAGTCAACATCAACTGAAGCAACAACTATTGGATTGATGGATTTTTTATCTTGGCGTATTTCTTAAACTGAAAATAACTCAAATGCAATAGCAGACGGTATTATAATAATTCGTCAATATTTAGAATTGCCTACGCTTGCGCTAAATGAAAATCCAATTTTATACTAGAAAAAATATCCTGTAAAAGAACTTCGGAGAATAGCTGAGCGTTACTTCTGCGTCCCAGCTACTTCAGTTCCGTCCGAAAGAATATTTTCTAAAGCAGGACAAATAATTTCAGCGAGACGTTTAAGCTTAAAGCCTAGCAATGTAAACTCGTTAATATTTTTAAACCAAAATGCATGGTTAATTAAAGAATAAATTTTATATATACTTTGATATTCACAGAAGTTAATTATTTGTTTTTCAGAGAGAGAGAGAGAAAGAGAACAAAATTATTTTCGGAACCTTAGCAAATTACTTAAAACTAGATATATGTACCTTCATTGTAGGATTTGTTTTTAGTTAGCCATGCATTTCGATATTTAATTAAACCATTTTCTTTTTAGTAGATATCTGATTTATCTAGTTCATTAATCTTAAGTGTTGATTTAATTTAATAAGTAGTTTGCAAGAAAAAGTAATACTACAGTTTATTTGAAAAATATAAAATATTCAAAAACAAAAGAAAGTTTAAAATATTATGTGACCAATGTACTTTGTATATAAAGCACCCATCGTGTAAGAAATGACTTTGCCTTGCGTGGAAAATCTTAAACTATGTCAAATCATACATGTAGATTTCGCTTTGTGTGAAAAGTTAAAAAACCCACGTGGAATTTTTCAAAATAAAAAATTTAATACAAAAAAACTTGGCGCGGCTGCACAGAAAACTAGTGCTTTCCAGCTATTTACACAGGCGATAATGTGTTACTAGTGTAAATGAGACACACTGATATATTCTTTCTCACTAATGAACACTGTGTTACAGTGTCGCGTGTATACGTAATTGAAAAGCACCCTTAAATTAACGCGGTGCAGCCGCGCCAAGTTTTTTTGTATTAAATTTTTACACAAAGCGAAATCTACATGTATGATTTGACATAGTTTAAGATTTTCCACGCAAGGCAAAGTCATTTCTTACACGATTAAACTGTTCCGAATATAATTTGAAAGCACAAAAACAGAAAACAGTCTACAAGAATACCATTCCATCGAAAAATAAACGGAAAAAAGTTGGTACCCATGAAGTTACACATTCGAACACAACTGGTGCTTTCCAGCTACGTACATAGGCGACACTGTGTAACACAGTGTNCACTAGTATAAGTGAGACACACTGATATGCTCTTTCTCACACTAACGGACACTGTGTTACACAGTGTCGCCTGTGTACGTAGCTNGAAAGCACNCAATATTTTAGCTGTGTATACTTGTGTCGACTTGTGTCGTAGTTNGAAAGCACCGAAGTATACACAGTGTTACACAGTGTCGCCTGTGTACGTAGTTGGAAAGCACCCAATGTTTTATATTTGACATTGCGCGACGCTCGGCGATTACCAACTAAGCGTCGAAGGTCGCTCCACTCTTGAACTCTAGCTGAACTCCTATTATCTGAACTACCAGCAGTTGTTCAGATAATAAGAGCTCAGNTAGAGTTCAGTTAATCAGGCATTGTACAAAAATCCGTTTATATAACTGGAGTACATATAAACGGAGTTTCACTGTAACCGGCTTGGTGAAAAAAAGACGGACTATAGTATGTCTGCACTCTTCCACGAGCGCACACAAACAGCGGTTTCGCTTGTGTGCGTACCCTTACCACTTCGGTGCTCTCGGTGTTGGCCGGCTGCTTGATCTTTCTCTTGGAATCGTGCATAGCATGGAATAGAATCATGTCTACAGCACATAGCATGAAATAAAACCATGTTCACGTTTGAACGTAGCGTACGCACCGACAAGTCGCTCGTGGACATGGCTACGTAGGTGCCAATGTGCACCACCGTGGACATTGCGCTGACTTANGGGGCAAAAAAACGATTACACATGCTCTTATGGGCCTGCCCGCTCTCAGGCTTCTTTTTGCTTTAACTTACAAGTTAGACCTACACTTTAATCTAACGATTTTCATTCTACATTGTTAACACGAATGCAGAAACTGTTATATTTGACACAAAAATCCTTACCTAAAAATAAAATCTTCTTTTCACTCTCCTGCCCACACCCGGATATATAGCAGCTCGTGTCGCTAATTTGCATGGTTTTTAGTCGCTTTAATCTTTCAAAATAAAATTTTAGATACATATAAATTTGTACGTCAATCATTAGTCAATCCTGATCTTCATGACGTGTATACTAGGAGAATGCTTCTATAGGCTGCATTTCGCTATTCACTGCCAGTGCTGAAAATCTATATTTTACGTCACATGTGCCATAGATTTCCAGTACTGGCAGTGAATATCGGAACGCAGCCCTGATTCGCTCAAATATTCGTCTAAACAAAAATGGCGCTAATCAATTTGTGCCATGAATTTTNCTTGATACGCATTCCAGTGTATATAGAGTTAAGTGCCGAGTCAAATCAAAATAAGGATAGACATATGTTTCTCTCTGGCGCTTCTTTAAAATTGTACTAATCTTAGTTTAAATTTTTCTTGTTTCACAGGGCCTCCTCCTTCATAATTCGTGAAACACATACACAATGTAT
>NW_018021453.1:0-22861 GCF_002006095.1 Pseudomyrmex gracilis
TGTTACGCGAGGGGCACCGTGTATGTGTCGCGGGAGCCGCCTGAACGGCGTGCGCTCGGCGCGACTGTTCGTTGCCGGGCGACCAGCGAGTTGTATTAGAGAGTCGCGAGATCTGTCACGTTGCGTTTTCGGACGGCTCGTCCGTTTTCTTGTATTTCTAATTGAGATCCCTGTTACAATAAAGAGTTTAATAGCAAACCGCGCTCTCTCATTTCCGCGGACAAGTGCGCGATCGCGGAGACCGGCGTGAGAGCTGTTTCCGACGCCGCGAGCGCAACAATATATACACATGTGCACAAACGTACTCACATTTTTCATGTGAATTTTCGGATTGAAATTTCAATTCTTTAAATTCATATAGATGCTAGTTTACTAAGTATTGAGATGTTCTGATAATAAAATATACGTAATATTGCGAGAGAGACTCCAAGTGCCTCGGTAGCCTAACAGGGAAGGCGACGGCCCGGAAAGCCGGAGATTCCAGGTTCGACTCCTGGCTGAGGAGTATTTTTTCGCAATATTTTACAATTAGTTCGAGGAGTATTCGGGGTCCTTCGTATACGTGATGCAAAACTAGCATCCTATATGAATTTAAAGAATTAAAATTTCAATTCAAAAACTCACATGAAAAATGTAAGTACGTCTGTGCACATGTGTATATATATACACAAGCATATTTTCCGCACAACATCCCGCGACGGCTCTTTACTGACAATTTACATTCTATTAACTTTAAAAAAATTTAGTTTTTTTGGAAAAGACGTGCCGAAGGTGTGCAGCGCTTCCGCCATAACATCCAACGCGAGGTGCCCGTCACAATATATATATAAAAGAACGTTCTACTGTTAACACCTTCGATTTGATCGACTATTTATATTTTAAAATTGTTTTTCGTTATAATGTTTTCTTATAATTTTTTTGCGTTTTCTTTTGCGTTTAATATTAACGTATTACGACTGAAGAAGTCACAAGTTAGAGACAAAACGTTTCGTTTTTCGTTTTGATATATTGAAAATTTGCTTAATATATATTAACCACTTTGCTCAATTTGACCTTTTATTCTATTTATCTATCTTGTTTGAATATATTTTGGTAAGGGAAACACGCATTAAACCTGGCGAAAATTCCAAATTAAAGTCTAAATATAAAAGTTTACGTCATTCACAAATGTTTAGGAAATAATCGATATGTGGTTCGGGATATTCCCGGCTCCACCATCACTTCCCATCTGTACGATGCAGTTCTGTCAGCTGACAAACTTAAACCGTGGATAAAAACCTATCCAACCGACGGAATGAAACTGTGTATATATGTTGTATTATGTATTTTGATACTAATGTCTATTTGTATAGAAATGTATATTTAAAGGAAAATACTTACCGACTTTGTTTGCGTTGCGTTATCGTTTCCTGCGCTGACACAAGGTGCTGAAAAATTTAGCTAACTTATACAACCGAGCTGGAATTTATATTGCGCGGGACTTTGGGTCAAAGTTTCATGTCAGGATGCCCGAGCTTTAAGATATCGGCGGCGCGGCGGCGCCACAAGTTTAACCATTAAGATCGGCACGCTTGCGCGCACATAATATACAGTACCGGTAGCGAAGCGGCGCAACTTGTCGGATGTTTGCGATCGGCGCGCCAACGCCTCGAAGTAGCGAGCGTGCAGCCACGTGCTTGCCGGAAGACACGTGGTATGAAGGAGAATTCTGGAGCCAGCTAGAATATTCTCCACCGGCGGCTTTTCCGTCGGTTAGCAGAGCAAGAACACTCGTGTTTCGAAAAGCGTACTGTGCGGTCGTTTCAGTCGTATTCGAATAATATCGGTGTCGTTTCGATGCTGTACCGAGCAAGGGCAGCTAAGTATAACAGTCGTCGTATTGTGATATCTGCCGGGTCGTTCGGAGTAACAAAGCAACTCCATTTTGTATATTTTTGGTAACAGTAATAAAACAAAGTTTGTAGGCAAATTCTAGTTTATTTTAATGATCGAAACCTGCCCATGTCGAGTCGTCAAAAATATTGAAGGTCGTGCCGGTAACACAGAAGTCGGAAATTGAACTGTCAAGATGTAAACATAGTCGTTTGTTCTAGTAACAAACAAGTGCGTGTTCGAGGTCAAACTCGTTATTTTGACTTAACTATCTATCGTATCACGTCGGTGAATGCTGAAATCTTACAGAACCAGTTCAACTACAAAGCATTGTTGCTCAAACGCTGTGATGCACTGAACTGCGTTCGAAAACACTACTCATGTGCGCTTTATCTTTATCGTTTATTGTAATAACTGTAAAACAAAGATAGAATGACGCTCATGTGCACACGAATGATGTTTCTAAACACAATCTTGACAGTGTATACCAAAGACACATAACTTCACAGAACTCTCGAAAAACGTTTAAAAAAAGATACATAAATAAATTGCTTTAATTCAAGAAAAATAAAGATAAAGAAGTAAACTTATACGTATAAATACGCGTCACCAAAACACAAAAAACGCGAAATCTATCTCTCAATTTTGTCGTTTCTAATCTTTTTCATGTACCAAAGTTGACGTTGAATAGTTCAGCAAAAAAAATCATCACGTGACTTTTTGTCGCTCATTTTCAGCGATACGTGAAAATGCACCTTTACAGTATTATCTTACATTATCTGGAATGCGATTGGTCGATTTGCTTACAACCTTGCGACTACGTCTAAACTTTTGCCACGTGCAATGGCCTTTAGCTATAGCTATAGATATAGCGAAAGAAAGAAAGCAGTTATGTTTGTCCATCTCCTTCTACTGCTCGAAAGTGGCCGAAGCGCCCATAAACGTAGAATGTATAGACTGCGCGTTCCCTACCTTTGCCATGTTAAGAAAATGTCTTCAACGTTGAGAGAGACAGCTGACAGTTGAACAGTAGCCTCATCTTTGTCTAGCGAAGTAGTGAGGGAAAAAGAAGTCTTCGCTGATTGATAGAATAGTAGTGGAAAAGTGGGGATAGAAAAATAGTGGGAGTGAAGAAGAGTGAAAGAGATTAAAGGGTGATGGCGGGTTAGGTGGTATGAAACAGTAGGCCCTGATCCCACCACAGACATTGATAGACAGAGAAAGAGTTACTGTTCAAAGTATGTTGTCTCTGTCAACCATGAAGACGTCTTTTCAGCCAAACGCGTAGTCTATATATTCTACGTCTATGGAAGCGCCAAGCGCACACGTACACGGCTGTTCGCTTGTGTGTGTATCGCCTTCCACTTGCTGCATGCTGCTAGCGTCCACAAATTGACATCTCTGCTTCAACATGCTACCCCATGCTACCGTGGCCCGAGTATAGCATCATCTTTCGCGTCTTGAACTTTAAAACGCAATATTTTGGTAACTTTAAAAAAAAGCTAAGCTTTCTAAAAATCACCTATAATATAATCCTTAATAACAGAAACTATAATCCTTAATAACATATTAGTTTTTATAACTTTTTCCTAAATTTTGTTTCGATGCTATAGTTTAAAATGTACTTTTTACAACAATCTGTATAAGATTCAAGGGTAAAACTCGCAACTTTGAGAATTTATATCTCGATCTTGATGAAGCTGCACCTTTAAAAGAAGAATGTTAAAAAGTGGTCGATTTTTGCCTCCAGTATAGCAAGTAAAATTCGAGTGATTTTTCATAGATTTTTTGTCGTAGAATCACATGGCGTATTTAGTTTTTCCATATTTTCCTTGCATGTTATGGAAAAACTAAATACGTCATGTGTGATTCTATGAAAAATCTATAAAAAATCACTCGAATGTTACTTGCTGAAAGCAAAAATTTACCACTTTTTAACATCCTTTTTTGACATGTTACACGTAATATTGTTTTTTACACGTGGTATTATTTTGACAAAATTTTTTAATTGATGAAAAATCACGATAACTTCCTTAACTGACACATTTTTGACAAAGCGGTGTGAGATATCGCACACATAAAACATCAACATAGTATACATCAAGTATATTTTTAACATTTTCTTGTAAGGTTCAATTTTTTTCTTTGAAAACAATTTTAAAGTTTGTATGTAAAGTGCCAATCTATTTCTAATCTTCAGATATATTTTTAAAATCTACTCTCCAAGTATATTGTTTTTTAATGTCTCTCCATCTTCTTATTGCGTCATTACTTGTTACATAAACAAAAACGACAAAATAATTTTCTTAATTATTTATTAAAAGTAAAAGAATCTATTTCACCTATTTAGGGAACATATATATATATATATATGTGTGCAATTCAATACAAAACCGAATTTTATTTATTACATAGATCACTCATAAATTTAAAATTAGCCTTGTATCTAAATTACATTTATAATTATTAGACAATACATATGTCAAAATTGTTTTTGTTTGTTTTTTCGTAAGTCAGCTTTAGCTTTCTCCAAAAGATAATCAAAGCCAATTTCTTCATCTGCGTAATGACAGTTATAAACAGGCGATGTTTCCATGTTGTCTAAAACAAAAATGTATGTATATAAGATATGTATACATATATGTAATGTGTATTTGTGTGTACATACAGAGTGTCCGAAAAAGAGTGTAAAATTAATGGTTTTTTAGTACATTTTTAGTCTTGCGATTTTAGAAATAAATTGTGTGCCAAATGGTATCTTAGTGAAACATCAATTACAAAAAATTTTACACTTGAGCCTATTATTGATATAAGAGATATGGGAGGTCAAATTAATCAAAATTCCTTAAAATATCAGCTCATGTTTTAAAGCATAAATTTATGTTTATCTGATAATTTAAAATTTCGTACCCAGAGGTTTTGCTGGCTGCTGCCAACGAGTTTGAAGTCAAATTTTTAACATTCAAAACAACCGATTTACTATAGAGTATCATATATTTAAAAACTGTTTCAATTTCTATGAAAAATATCTAAAAATTTCTTTGGTCGCTGATTATAAATCTGAAGTTATATCTTCAAAAAAACAAAAACATAAATAAATAAAACTAAAAGTAAACATAAAAAAAATAACAATCATATGTTTAATGCTCGTTGTATGTTTAAATAAAAAAATAGAGAAAGAAAGCAATAACGAGCCAACATCTAATGTTGGGGTGAAATTCTTCTTTAATTCGATGATTTTTAAAACATATTAACAAACGTTAAAGAAGAATTTTACTCCAATATCAGATGTTAGCTCGTTATTGCTTTCTTTTTCTATCTTTTTAGTTAAAAAATAACAGACTCAAAACGGCAAATGCAAATTAAAACCCTTTCTATCCACTCCGTTAATGCTTATGCGTTAGCGACGGCCTGCCGACGGCAGCGGCGATATTAACTTTTTATTTGTTTTATTTTTATTTGTATATTCTGAATTGAAGTTTCAAATAGCATTCTAATATAAATCATAGAAACAATCTCTTATAAAAATACTTTTCTCAGGTAACTTTAATAGACCAAGTAATGATGGTACTGTACTGTATACTGTAAACACATACTGTAAGCACATTCACGCACAACATCCTGCGAACGGCTCTTCATGTCCATATATTCATATATTATTAGTTTAAAAAACTTATAGAGCCTGAGAGTAATCTCTATTTATCACTAATTGATGAAATATTCATATCTCAATAACAACTGAACCGATTGACTTCTTTTTAGTCTCAATCGATTCGGATTACAAAATTACAAAATAAAGTGTTTATGTGTTTTTTGTCTGTGTCTTTTGTTCGAAGATAATAAAAATTTTCTTCTAAATATATAAAATTTTATCATGTTCTGACTTCGTCTTCCAATGTCACAAAAATGTGTGCATGTACCTAGTGCTACCAAGAGATGGCGGTATGAGCAATTTAACCGGAAGACAAAGAAGAGAAAAAGTAAGAGTGAGAAAAATTGAAAGAGAGTAGGAGAAAGAGTAAGAAAGACAGTAAAAAAGAATGAAAGAGAGTAAGAAAAAGTGAGAGAGAGTACGAAAGAGAGTGAGAGAGAATGAAAGAAAGTGTGAGAGAGTGGTAGAGAGTGCAAGAAAAAGTAAAAAAGAATGAGAGAGAGTGCGAGAGAGAATGAAAAAGAATACGAGAGAGTGTGAGAGAAAGTGAGAAAGAGTGAGAAAGTGAGAGAAAGTAAAAGAGAGTAAAAGAGAGTGCAAAAAAGTGGAGGAAGAGTAAAAGAGAGTGAAAGAGAGAGGGAGAGAGAGAGAGAGAGAGAGAGAGAGAGAGAGAGAGAGAGAGAGAGAGAGTGAGAGAGAGAGAGAGAGAGACTGCGAGAGAGATGGAGAGATAGTGAGAGAGAGAGAGTAAAAGTGAATGCGAGAGAGAGTAAAAGAGAGTGAGAGATAATGCGAGAGAGAATGAGAAAGAGTGAAAGAAAGAGCGGAAGAGAGTGTGAGAAAGTGCGAGAGAGTGAAAGAGAGTAAAAGAGAGTGAGAGAGAGTGAGAGAGACAGAGACAGACAGACAGAGCAAAAAACAGAACGCAACGAGAGTGGTCATCTGTGGAATATAAGAAACTAGTATGAAATATATAGTATATTCTTTATAATAATGTAAAACATGATGCTTGAAGTTCGTTTTGTTTTTTGCGCACAATTAGAGTTTATAAAAAATGTAGTCGAGCATCAAATAATTTCCACTACACGATGCAATAATTGTGAGTTAAACACAAATACAGTTGTACCAAATAATATTTTGATTTTAATTCCTGATATTAATTTATAGAGAAAGAGTTATGATCTGAACAATTTATTAAATCTTATCCTTCTTCATTGGTGTGAATTATACATATAACATTTTATGTAAAACTTGTAAAGGAAATGGAGATATTTAAAAAAGAATTAACATTAATACAAGAAATACTTATCATTCATTTTCTATTATTTTTACCAGAAGATGGGAAAGTAATACCAGCAAACAAATTTAATCTACGTTCTGTACCAACGACTAAAGTATCAGTAAATGAACAGCTGTATAAAGTAATGAATGCTATATTTAAGAATGGTTTGTGTATTGAAAAAAGTCATTATACAAGTATGTGTAAAAATGGAAAATTGATATGGCACAGAATTGATAATATGCAAAATAGAAAACACAACTGGCCTAAAAATGCTACAAATGTTTATATTCTTTTCTTGGAAAAAATAGAAAAATAAATATTTTACTATTGTTAAATATTGAGAAAAAAGAGAATAGAAAAAAGATAAATTTAAAAATAAACGTATATTCTAGAAAATGTGTGATATCTCGAAAAACTTACATTTTTAAAAAAGGGAAGAAAAGGCACCAAGTACACACAAAACAAACATATCTTTGTCTACAAAACGTGTTTTACAAAAGAAATGATATCAAAAGTAGCACCAAGTACACTTAGGTACATTTTAATTAAAAACATAATATAAAATAATATCTATTAATATATGTTAATTAAAAACATTATACAAAAACTAAAAAGTATAAAATCATTGTATCAATAGACTTTGCTTTTTGTAAAAAGTCGAAACATAAAAAATAATTAAGGCAAAAAAACTTGGCGTGGCTGCACCAAAAACTATAGCAGATTGTAGCAATACACTTTTAGTGCAATGCTGACTGATTTTGTATGTAACATAAACAGCGCAAGTCAAACAAGTCTACTGTAGTTTTCGGTGCAACCAAGCCAAGTTTTTTTGGTTTACTTATTTTTTATGTTTCGACTTTTCACAAAAAGCAAAGTCTAACTATTGATACAATGATTTTATACTTTTTAGTTTTTATATAATGTTTTTAATTAACATATATTAATAGATACTGCATCTATCTGCCTGTCTTAGGCCAGATCTGTGGCTTATACTAGACCGTATAACATACAAACAAGCAGAACGCATACATCTGCACTCATCTCAACAACAGATGAAAAAATATCAGAAATTAGCACCACAGGAAACTACTATCCGTCCAATACTAAACACGGTAAAAAATCTGTCAATAAAACGTTTCAATAAAACGTTTTTCAATAAAACGTTTTTCTGCCGAAACGTTCTCAGCGTTGGCCAAAGGCCACAATTTCGCGGTAGCCCCAACTAAACTCCCAAAAGAAACAATAATTAGTCATATAGAAACAACCATACATTTCCTTTCCCAAGAACCTGCTAACAATATCCGCAGACTAGTGGCTAACATACTGAATAAATCAAAATTGCCAACTCATAATCTTACTAGATCTGAACGCTGTGCTTTGAAACAATTAAATCAAGACACAGATATTATCATCCTTCCAGCAGATAAAAGCAATACAACAGTGATCATGAATAAAACAGATTATGACACTAAAATTCAGACATTACTTACAGAGTCCACATATAAAAAACTTAAGAAAGACCCTACTGCTTCACTAAAAACTCTCACCACCAATCTCATTAAGAAAAACAATCTCCCAGACATGTTAATATCCAGAAACGCGGTACCATCTAGACTATATGGACTACCCAAAATCCATAAAAACAACATACTCAATCTCTCAGACCCATAATAAGCGCTATAAACTCACCTACATACGATCTAGCTCGCTTCCTGGTCAACAAACTAAAACCTCTCACGGGTAAAACTGACACCACGATAAAAAAACTCATCTAACTTCATTTCTAAAATCAAAAACATCAAACTTCAACCTAATGACATCTTAGTCAGTTTTGATATTGTGTCCCTGTTCACGCAGATACCAATCCATAACACCATTAACATAATTAAATCTTCAGGTCAACTATCATCCGACCTTATATCATCGGTAGAACAATGCCTGACCACAACCTATTTTACTTACAATAACCAATTCTATAAACAAATCACAGGCGCAGCTATGGAATCACCGATATCTCCAATCATAGCAAACATATTTATGGAACACTTCGAATCCCAGGCCATCAAAAAAGCCCCACTAATGCCGCAAACATGGTACCGGTACGTAGATGACACCTTTATCATTTGGCAACATAAGGAGAAAAAACTTTTTAGACTTTCTCAATAAACAACACCCAAACATTACCTTCACATTAGAAACAGAACAATATGGTAAACTTCCATTTTTAGATGTTCTAGTCACAAGAAAACCAGACGGCTCCTTAGGTCACCAAAATCTATAGAAAACCCACCCACACCAATCGATATTTACACGCAGCATCACATCCCAAGCCCAAAAACAAGCTGTGATAAACTCGTTGATCTACAGAGCATTTACTATATACGACAAAAACAGCATTCAAAACGAACTCAAAAAATTAAAAAACACTCTACAACAAAATGACTACACACTGCAACAAATAAACAAAGTAATTAAAAAACATCAAAATAAACCCTCTACCATCACTCAAAATACGCCAGCACCAGAACAAACAACAAACTTAAAGAAACAAACCACACCTCCCATACACAAAAGATGTCACAGATAAGATTGGCAGAATCCTGAACAAACACAACATACAAACGGTCTACAAACCACCGAATAAAATAGGACAGATCCTTAACAATCCAAAAGACAAAAAACCGCCATTAGACACATCAGGAGTGTACAAAATACCTTGTTCATGCGGTAAAGTATACATAGGTGAAACTGGTAAAATGATAAGCACACGACTAAAAGAACATCAGTCAGCAGTACGTCTAAAACATTACTCACAATCGGCATTAGCAGAACACCATTTGGAAACTGGCCACAAAATTATGTTTGACCAAACCCAAGTACTAAACAAAACTAGGGCTTACTTCCCTAGAAAGTATATGGAATCTCAGGAGATATACAAACATCCAAACAATCTCAATAAAGACAATGAATATATGACTAGTTCACTATGGCATTCCATCTTGCCATAACACATCCCCCCCTCCTTCTTACCATTCCACCCTCTCCTCCACCATACCCTTCCCACTCCAATCTAACGCTATAAAAAGGGACACTTGACCAAGAGCATCTCAGTATCAGGCTGCTCTTTAAACCCTGATAAAGTGAGCTGTAATGTTCACGAAACGTCGGTATACAGATAACACTAACGCGGTTCAAACCCGAAAAAACATCTTTGTATGTTATATTAAGAGATATTATTTTATATATCTCTTAATATATAAAATAATAGCTTGATATCACTTCTTTTATAAAACACGTTTTGTAGACAAAGATATGTTTGTTTTGCGTGTACTTGGCGCCTTTTCTTCCCTTTTTTAAAAATGTAAATTTTTCGATGGTCTTTACGCGCAATGCGATAGCAAATAAATGAGACGCGAACGGAGGTCGCAGATCTCGCGGAATTGACCATTCATGTTTGTCACAGTAACTAATCGACGTAATTAGTCATTTTATCGAGATCTGCTACAATTAGTTAGTACGGCGACCGTTGGCAGTACTTACTGCTAGGGAATACCGTCCCTCTTACGCCTAGCCCCCCGCGCCCACGAAACGATTCAGTGACCCCGACTGTACAAGATGTCAGACAACTTATGAACGACCAAGCCGACGTGTAGTTAAATCGCATAAATCTGAACAGAAAAGTTATTTATTTACCATTAGGCTAAATTTGCAAGTTATTGAGAGTTATGAATTAATAAATGTGAGCCAATAAGCGCGCGGGCAAAAATGATCAGACTCTAGGCGTGCACGATTATCAGCTGGAAAAAAAAATAGCTTCTCTTATGCAATGTTTTAGCAACGAGAGACAGAATAAACAAACAAGCGCGGCACGACTCAGGGTGCTATTACATAAAGCGTAACTTGCGTAAGCATACCTTGCGTTAGCCAATCAAATTGTCTCAGCTACTATAGTTGCTACGCAAATACGCTGAGACGATTTGATTGGCTAACGCAAGTTACGCTCCATGTAAAAGCAGTCTCAGCTTCTTGCAATCGAGCGCTATTCGGCGATACGCAGCGGTGAACAAAAAGCTGATAATCGTACACGCCTATAGAGTCCGATCATTGCCCTCCGCGCATTCATTGACTCACATTTATTAATTTGTATCTCACTAACTATTGCGAATTTTGCAAAGTAAATAGCTTTTCTGTTCAAATTTATCCAATCTACCTACATACGTCGGCTTAGTAGGTCGTTGTCAGACACCTTGTATACACATGGTGTCTGAATAATTTTGACACAGCTGAAGTATGGAGATAGATTGAGTCAAACTGAATAAAAAATTACTTGCCATTTTGTGAAATTCGCACTAGTTATTGAAATATAAATTAATAAATGTGAGCCAATAAGCGTGATGAAAAGCGATGGTCCTGACTCTGTAGGCGTGTGTGATTGCCAGTATAAGAAAGATGGCTTACGTTATGCAATGTCGTAGCAACGAGAAACGGAGTAAACAAACGAGTGCGACGTGTGACTCGGCAGATCTTGCAGTTAGCCGATACAGTAGAACCTCGGAATAGCGGATCGCGAAATAGCAGACTCATTCCTTCCATGCGCATAAAGTCCCTCCTCCGGAACATAAGAGGGGGCTTAGCGCTCAGTGATGTGACTGTCAAAACGAGCTCAGCGCCGGTTAGGTTACGTTACGCAAAAGTATCACGTCGTGTGTATACGGGTCGTGTGTATATAAATATTATTATTATTAATTATTATTATTAATTATTATTATTATTATTATTATTATTATCGTTATTATTATTGTTATTGTTATTATTTGTTATTGTTGTTATTATTATTATTTATGCAATTGAATACATATAAATAATGAGTGGGCGAAGCGATATCTTTCCACAGCCATGAACTTAGCAGGAGTGAGGGTACCTTGGAATAGCGGACTCAGAGCCCCGTACAGTCCGCTATTTCGAGGTTCCACTGTATTCGGCGATACGAAAGGGAGCGAGCAGTACTCGAAACGTAAAAAGCCACTGCCGCGATTAGTTGATTGATGATCGATGCGATGTAAAGAGCCGCCTACAATAGAAGTAGGTAGTATAGAGTAAGAAGTAAATTTCTTAGAAATATTTCATTTTTGTCACAATACAAGTAATTATTTCGCGTCTTTCATTGGCTGACAATAAAATAGTAGGCTGTGCAAACTAAAAATTGCCCATTTTGTTACTCTCGTTGTTATTTCATAAAAAAAATAGTTTATTCTTTCCAGCCTTACTACCTTCATTGTAAACGAGCTTTAACGTACCAAACAGCAAGCTGCCGCGTGCGCAAAAAGCTAATAAAAATGAGTAATATGAGTAATAACATTGTTCTTTCTAGCAAACAATAATAGCGCTGCTTGCATTCCTCTCTACTTCGACTGTGAGCGCTGCTCGCTCTCTTGCGTACCACCAAATATCGGCTGACCGCAAGATCCGCCTAGTCACACGCTGCGCTCGCTTGTTTATTCCGTCTCTCGTTGCAACGACATTGCATGATGTAACCCATCTTTCTTATACTGACATTCACACACGCTTACAGAGTGAGAACCATCGCTTTTCATCACGCTCATTGGCTCACATTTATATTTCAATAACTAGTGCGAATTTCGCAAAATGGCAAATAACTTTTCTATTCAGTTTGACTCAATCTATCTCCATACTTCGGCTGTGTCAAAATGGGTGTGTTTTGCCGAAGTTAGCGCTACGTAGCGCTACGTAGCGGCTTCATGTAGCAGTTGCAACTGCTGCGTTACTTCTGCTGGACAGTATTGCTACGCGCAGCATGTTCTAAAAAATGGCGGCCACTACTTAGAACAAGCTGCGCGTAGCAATACTGTCCAGCAGAAGTAACGCAGCAGTTGCAACTGCTACATGAAGCCGCTACGTAGCGCTACGTAGCGCTAACTTCGGCAAAACACACCCAATGTTTTAGCCCTTCTTTATACATAAGGTGTCTGACAATTACTTTAACATCTTTCGTAAGCAGGTAAAAGGAGTAAAATTGAATCGAAAAGTCCTATACCATTTTACAAGATTTGCAATAGTTACCGAGATTTTAATTAATAAAGATTCGCGAATAAGCATCCATCGGGGTGTCTTACGCGCGTAAGACTTTCCCGATGCTTACTCGCGGATCTTTGTTAATTAAGATCTCAGTAACTATTGAAAATCTCGTAAAATGGTATAGGACTTTTCGACTTATTATTAGTTTTATTCGTTTTATCTGTGATAGATGTTACAGTAATTATCGGACACTCTGTATATATACAAATTGTTCCATTTTAAATAATGCATTTTAATATTTCTTTTGTAACTCGTCAGAAGACAAAAATTGTTCAAACAAAAGTTGCATGGTTTGGAGAAAAAGCCCATGATGAAAAAATACTAACTTGACTTTGAGTGACCTCTTTTCAAGGTCAAAGTCAACTAAAAAGTTTTAAATAAAAATCTCCATTTTTTAGTTCATATTCTTGTAACTTTCGAGACCTTTTCAAAACACTATAACAAAGTATTTTTATATATTAAGTACTTTTTGAATTATGAGACTTGAAAGTTAACATATAAAAGTTACATCAACTATCTTAAAGCAATTAAGTTAAAGACTAACAAAAATGATGACTTTGGTTTTACATGCTGCTGACATTTCCAGACTCAGGTCGAGGTCACCTTGAATTTTGTGTAAATACATTTTTTATTTTATTTTTATATTCTACTGTTAGCTTTACCCAGAAACAACGGAGTGGACGTAGTAGTTTCTGTTCTGTTTATTATTAGCATATTTATTATGCTAATAGCATAATAAGCAACGTGAAAGACAAAAGAAACTAATATAAATAAAGCAATCTAAAGGGAACAGAAACTATTACGTCCACGCCGTTGTTTCTGAGTAACGCTAAAAGTAGAATATAAAACTAGAATAAAAAATGAATTTACAAAATTCAAGGTGACCTCGACCTGAAGATGTCACCAGTATGTCAAAGGAAACCAAAGTCATCAGTTTTATAAGTCTTACAAGGGGAGACTGCGACGTCGTACCAATCGATTTGGATGAAATTTATAGGATCGATAAATGACTATGTAGAGTATTGCAGGGTAAAGTAATAAGACGCACTACTAAAGCATTCGCGAGAAAATCGAATTAGAAAATTTTGAGTTATTATAAGGATATTAAATAGATCGTTTAATCGAAGAGCGTGTAGCGTAGCGGTAGCGTACTAGGTGAACAATGACGACGCTGCTAGTTCGAGTCTCGACATACTTTGTTTTTTTTCGAAATTTTTTTTTTTTTTTTTTTTAATTCTACAGTATAATCTACAATGTAATCTAAATGTAAGTATTACGTTTTTTATTTATTTATTGCATGTTATAAAAGTGCATTGTTTTGCATAAAAAAATTCGTGATTTAAAAAATACGGTAAAAATAAATAGATTATTACTAATTACTAATTGTGTCTTTAAAAAGCGGATAAATAATTGTACGCAACATGTTTTATTTATTGGAACTAAATGGTACAATACATAATGCAGGATGATATTTGTCATAAAAACAAGTGAAACAATAATTTTCACGACAGTGTGCACATCGTATAAACGCTGCATTTTTACATTCATATGATTTCTTTAAAATATCTATAGAAAAACATACTTCGTTGACATTCATAAATGTCCGCCCCGAGTTTTTGAAATACGTTACAATATCCACGGTTTGCTTCCAAATTAACAAACGAGAGAAAGATATATATATTTTTAAAAACACAATTTTTTAAATCATGAATTTTTTAATGCAAAACAATGCACTTTTATGCATTATTCAAATTCGTGATTTAAAAAATACGGGGTAAAAATAGATTATTATTAATTACTAATTGTGTTTTTAAAACGTGTTACTTACATTTAGATTATATTGTAGATTATACTGTAGAATTTCAAAAAAAAAAAAAGTATGTCGAGACTCGAACTAGCAGCGTCGTCACTGTTCACCTAGTACGCTACCGCTACGCTACACACTCTTCGATTAAACAATCTATTTAATATCCTTATAGTAACTCAAAATTTTCTAATTCGATTTTCTCGAATTAGAAATGCTTTAGTAGTGCGTCTTATTACTTTACCCTGCAATACTCTACATAGTCATCTATCGATCCTATAAATTTCGTCCAAATCGATTGGTACAACGTCGTACTCCCTTTTTTGTTAAACTTAATTGCTTTAAGATAGTAAATTGATTTAACCTTTATCTGTTAACTTTTAAGTATCATACTTCAAAAAGTATCTAATATATAAAAATACTTTGTTATAGTGTTTTGAAAAGGTCTTGAAGTCAGCTAGAAGAATATGAATTAAAAAATGGAAACTTTCATTTTAAGAAATTTTAATTGATTGACTTGACCTTGAAAAGAGGTCACTCGAAGTCAAGTCCGTATTCTCATCATGTGCCTTCTTCAAACCATGCCACTTTTGTTTGAACAATTTTTGTTTATGACGAGTTACAGAAGTGATATTAAAATGCATTATTGAAAATGGGACTTACATGTACGAGATATACATATATAGTGGGTGTTTGAAAAATTTTGACACAGCCAAAGTATAGAGATAGATTGAGTCAAACTGAATATAGAAAAGTTATTTGCCATTTTGCNAAATTCGCAATAGTTAATGAGATGTACATTAATAAATGTGAATCAATGAGCGCGTGGAAAGCAATGGTCCTCACTCTGTAGGCGTGTGTGATTGTCATTATAAGAAAGATGGCTTACATCATGCACTGTCTTAGAAACGAGAGGCGGAGTAAACAAGCGAGCGCGATGTATGACTCGGCGGATCTTGCAGTCAGTCACTATTCGGCGGCACGCAAGGGAGCGAACAGCGCTCGAGAGGTAAGAAGCCACTGCTTTCCGCGATCAGCTGATTGATGATCGATACGATGTAACGTACTGAACAGCAAGCTGCCGCGCGCGCTAAGAATTAATAAAGATAGTTAATAATATTGTTCTTTCTACAAAAAATGGAAATGATAGCGCTGCTTGCACAGCTATAGTAAAGGGAAAAGCAGTGCTATCATTTTCCTTTTTCATAGAAAGAACAATATTATTAACTATCTCTATTAGTTCTTAGCGCGCGCGGCAGCTTGCTGTTCAGTACGTTACATCGTGTCACTCATCAATCAGCTGATCGCGGAAAGCAGTGGCTTCTTACCTCTCGAGCGCTGCTCGCTCCGTTGCGTGCCGCCGAATATCGGCTGACTACAAGATCCGCCGAGTCATACGCCGCGCCCGCTTGTTTACTCCGCCTTTCGTTGCTAAGACAGTGTATGATGTAAGCCATCTTTCTTATAATACAATCACACACGCCTACAGAGTGAGAACCATCGCTTTTCACGCGCTCATTGGTTTACATTTATTAACGTACATCTCGTTAACTATTGCGAATTTTGCAAAATGGCAAATAACTTTCCTATTCAGTTTGACTCAATCTATCTCCATACTTTGGCTGTGTTAAAATTTTTCAAACTCCGTATATACACAGTGTCCCGTAATAATTAGGCAATCTTGTAGGGAGTAAAGAGAATGAAATTTTGAACTACAAGTTCTTTTTTTATTTGTGACTCAAACTATTAATTACCGAGTTGTTAATTATTAAGGTTCCTTAATGAGACGACATGCAAGTATGCAGGAATGTCGTGCGCCGTGCGACTTCTCGCGCTTGTTCCGATTGTCCCTGTTAAAACTTTATTCTAATTTGTCAACTTAAGTAATACATGAATAAATAAATAAAAACAATTAGACATTAATCACCTTAATAAAAAAATCAATTAATAAATAAAAACAGAAATTAATCAACTACTTAATTTATTTAACATAATTACTGATACAATGAATTTAATAAATACATAAATAATTAAGGTCAATCATGTCTTTTTACGTTTTCATTATTTTTTAAACAATAAATAGTTTAATTTAAATAAAAATTACTTATGTATAACTTTATTTGACAAATTAAAATGCAGTTTTACCCCAGGTGCAATGTAAGCAGAACAAGCGCGAGAAGTCGCACGGCGCGCGACGTCCCTGCATACTTGTATGCGTGCCTCATTAAGGAACTTTAATAGTTAAAAACTCAGTAAATAATGGTTTGAGTCACAAATAAAACAGAAACTTTTAGTTTAAAATGTCACTCTCTTTTACTCTCTGCAAAGTTTACTAATCATTACAGGACACCCTATACACACACACGCGCGCGTACGCACACACACAAAAGATATGTCTTATTTTATTTTAAATAATCAAATATCTAGAAATCACGAGATTTTAGAAACAAATGTTTTGTACAACAATGTTATTGCGTTGAAAAAAACAAGATAATATCTTTATTTTTAGATAGTCGTTTGATAATCATATAAAGATCACTTTCGTTAATCGAAATTTCCACGTTTTTCATTACATACTCTAGCTTATACTTCGAGAACTTTTCAAAACACTAATATACATTCTTTTTCTAAAGTACTTTTTGATTTATAAACTTTGAAATTTACAATACCGTCAGCAGTAGCGTTACTCGAGATGTACCCCGTGGTAGGTGCACTGTTTGATTTACACCTCCATGTGTGTGTTCGCGCACGTGTGCGCGCGAGTTTGCGCTTGCACGCGAATAGACATAATTCTGGTTTTTAAAGGTCGTTCTACAAAAGTCGCAAGACACATACGCAAGTCACATCAGATCTCGCGAAAGTAACATTCACATTAGTTGAATAGCTAATTTAACCAATGCAATTAATCACTTCCGTGAAATTTGCGACTTGTGTTTGCTCTTCGCAACTAATATACAATCGGAGTCATTGATTCGTTTCGTGAATGCGGGGGACTAGAGGTAAGAGAGACGGCATTCTCTAGCAGTAAGCGCCAACAGGCGCCGTGTTGATAATGTCAATGTTTTTGACTAATTTTGTCTCAAAACATAAAACTATTGGACATTTAATAGCCAATGTTTCACAGATACATGTATATGACCAATAGTTTTACGTTTTGAGACACAATTATAGTCAAGGAAAGCATTGACATTATTGACACGGCGCCTGTTGGCACTACTTACTGCTAGAGAATACCGTCCCTCTTACTTCTAGCCTCCCGCGTCCACGAAACAAACCAGTAATCCTGACGTACAAACAACCTTTTAAGATCATTTTATGGACAATTAAACTTGCAATCGCGTGTCATAACTCTTCTTCAATCGGAAAGATTACATTATAATACTTCCTGAGCTACACGCTTTTTGATAAATACGATGACATTGCAAATATCAATGAGAAGATAGAAGGCAATAACAAACTGTACACCTGATGTTCGAGTAAAATTCTTTTTTATTTTAAAGATGTAACAATTAATGCAAACGTTTCGATCCATTATAGGATCTTCTTCAGTGTTTACTTCAGTGTTGTTTTTATAAAAAGGTACATAAAAAAGTACATAAAAAAGTTACAATAAATGAATGGTGTATTCGCGACAATAATGAAGAACATGAATACGGAAAAGATACGCTACAAACATACCCAGTCTGTCAGTTGTCTTCGAAACGGGAGAATGTTTCGCGTCTTTCTGTGTGCGACTGACGATTACTGAGTTGCCACTTCCCTCTTTTTTCCTCAAACTGGGTATATTTGTAGCATATCTCTTCCGTATCTATGTTCTTTATTATCGTTGCGAATAGACCAGGCATTTATTGTAACTTTTTTATGTATAAACACTGAAGAAGATCCCATAGTAGAACGAAACGTTTGCATCAATTGTTAAATTTTCGGAATAAAAAAGAATTTTACCCGAACATCAAGTGTACAGCTCGTTACAGCCCTCCTCTCTATCTTCTTATTGAAACATAACATGAGCACGAAACATATAATTGCAAATATCATTCTAATCCGAATTTTATGTGAGCAAAAATAAAGATTTTACGATTCGTTCTGTATTTAACGACTTCAAACTCTCTCTGCTGTGTGTGTGTGTGTATGCGTAAAAGTGTTAAGTTCGAACAATATATTATCAGATTCGCATACCTTACAAGTTGTTATACAATTGAAAGCAGTTTGGAATAAAAAAATATTGCAAAAGTAACAAGCCGAGGATCGCGTCTCTATCCGCATGCAAGCACGCACACATGCACACAACAGAGATATAAATTAAATTATGCAACCTCCACGTGGTATACTTTAGGATAATGTTAATGTTTACAATATATTGTAAACTTCAAATTTTATAACTCAAAAAGTACTTTAATGAAGAGATATTGTATTATAGTTTTGCAAAGCTCTCGAAGTAAGCTGCAAAAATTTACAATAAAAACTATGTTTCCACTTAAGAAATGGAAAGTAATCTATTTTTGTGATTTTTAAATGACTATCAAGAACAAAGCAATGACACCATCCTACTTTCTCCTCAAAGTCATAACATTTTCGTGTTTCTAAAATTCCATAATTTTCAGATATTTTACTGTGTAAAGTAAAATAAGCAGTACACTAAAAATTTGGAAAAAATCTCCAAAGCAGGAGTAAAAAGTGGCGATCTTTCCCTATCAACCGGCGCCTAAAAGTCATATAGCTCATCATACTATTGTCCTGCAGAATGCAAAACTATTTTTTTGAAGCCTAAAAACCGATAGGAACTTGGTGAGATTAAAAAATAAAATAGGATGTTACGCTGTAAATTTTCGAATATCTTATGTAGTATCCTCAGAATAAATAATTTAATTGTCTTTGCAAACTTATTATTCGATTAATCATTCCTTCATAAGTGTGATATAATGCCACGACAAAATGTCATTTAAATTAAGTGGTCCAATATAGCGGTTTTTTCCTGATAGCCATACGCATATCAAGAGGCATGGTAGTGCCTCGCGCCAAGTTCATGCATAACAAAGTGACGCTCAAACTGCGCGAGCACACCGTGCCCGTCATTTGAAAAGTGGAAAGATTTTCACGGGGCAATATTTCAGTAACACCTAAACCGATTGACTTCTTTTTAGTCTCAATCGATTAGGATTAAAAAAATAACAATTGTATGTGTTTTTCTTGTATGTCTTCTATTCGAAGATATTTGAAGATAAAGTCTAAATACATAAATTTTTTTGTTCTGACACTTCGTTTCCAGACCAAAGTGTGTGCATGTTTGTAGTTCCTCCAACAGATGGCAATATGAGCGCAGTAAAAAAAAAACAAGTATGTGAAAAGAGAAAGAAAAAAGTGTGTGTGTGTGAGAGAGAGAAAGAAAGAGAGAGATTGATTGATTGATTGATTGGCTTTATTTGTATCGCGCTCTGGGAAGTATCCCCTCAAGCGCTTGCAATCCAAGAAATTATAAAGGCAGTAAATATACAATATACAATAAAAATAAAATATAAGTACAAAGAGATATATAAAGTATTGGAAATTTTTCAAAATAATGAAGAAAAGTTTACAGAGATAAAGTACAATAAAGAAATATGATACAATACAATAAAAGAAAGCAAAATAAAATGAAACAGATATAAATACAAAATATAGATTAAAGAACGCAAAACAAGTATTAAGTTTAACAAAATTATAAGAGAGTACACACAATAGAATATATAATTTTAAAACAGAATATATAAATTTCGAGGCAGGTGGTATAAAGATAAAGAACTGTGCATTACAAGACTAGTAATATCGAAATAATGATGAACACATAATAAGTTTACAGAGATAACAATTATAAATAAGAGAATGCAATATGATATACGAATGTTTATCAGACTGCATACATTATAGTCAAAGAGATGGATTTGTTAACAAGTGATTATACCACCTTCTACGAAAGATATCAAAAGACTCATTCCGAATTTCAGCAGGAATCGAGTTCCAAATATCTACCGAAACACATCTAAAAGAGCGCCTGAAAAGTTCAGTTCAAGACAGTGAAAGAACAAGTGCCTCCCTGTCCGCTCTAGTATCACGAGTGACATTGTCCTGCCGAAAAACGAAAGTGTCATACAATATCCGCGGACGGCGAGTTTCCAGTAATTTATATACAAGGCATCCGAGAAAAAAAGATCTTCTAGATGCAATCTTTAACCATTGCAATTTCTCGTAATAAGGTGATATATGTTCGTACCATTTCACATCAAAAATAAACCTAATACACGTGTTCAGAGAACGTTGTAAGCAAAGGTTACATTCACCTGAAACATCAGTGAGCAAGGTACAACAGTAGTCAAAGTAGGGGATAAGCAAAGAAGATACGAGTTTAATTCGTAGCTCAGTCGATAGCAGACACTTAAATGTCTTAAGTTGATGGAGGGAAGAATTAACGCGCGACCGGTTCGGACATGGTCTTCCCATGAAAGTGTACTAGTAATAGTTACACCTAGATAAACAATAGAATCTCTATAAGGGATCTCCACTCCATCAACCACGGCTCGAAGCAAGCAATCATAAACAAAGCCACTAATATACCTCCTAGTACCAGAAATCATTGCCGATGTTTTACTTGCATTTAACGTGAGTTTATTTCTAGTCGCCCACTCGATCACATTGCAAATATCTAAGTTAACCTTAGCAATGGCTTCATGGAAAAGAGCTGGCTTAGTATGGATGTATATAAGTAGATCGTCCGCATAGTAATTATATTTAAAAAATTGTAAATTCCTGCTACAGTCAGAGACATATAAGGTAAAAAGTAAGGGGCCAAGAAGGCCCCTGAGGAACACCGCACCGAACAGACAGTTCATTTGAATAATCTCCTTCTATTGGATCTCTCACCACCTGCGTTCTACCAGAGAGATAGGAGCAAATACATTTAAGAGTAGAACATGAAAAATTAAGTTTTCTAAGTTTGTTAATTAGAATGCAATGGTTAACGCAGTCAAAGGCCCTTGAGAAATCAAAAGATACAGTTATAGTTACTTGTCTCAGGTCAGCCGCGTATCTCATGTCATCGATAACTCTAATAAGAGCAGTCTGTGTAGAATAATTCTTTCTATAAGCATTCTGGAAAGAATCAAGAAGATTATTAGTCTCTACATAATCAATAATCTGGCGAGCAACAATACTCTCGAGAACCTTGGAAAGTGCACATAATAAAGAAATTGGCCTGTAATGCTTGAGTTCAATAGGACACCCGATCTTAGGAATCGGACGCACTATTGCCTATCTCCATAGCAAGAGAAAAACGCCGTGGAACAAGCAATGATTGAAAAGATGTACTATATGTGGTGTAATACAAGGCAAAGCGTGGCTGACCATGTCAAGCGATAGACCATCTATACCCATAGCATTAGATTTAATTCCGCAGATGGCATTACGAACGTCATTACAGTCAATATTACTCCAATAAAATTTATTATCCTCGTACGATTCATCTCCAAGATAAACTTTGTTTAAATCTGAAATATTTGCGTCCAATAGAAAAGAGAAATTAAGCTTATCAGTAGAAAACAGCAGACTCCTGTCTGATGTTCTCGATCTAACAAGTCCCAACTGGCGAAGATTCCTCCATATAGTTGCAGGATCCTTCTTGTTCGAGAAAATAGACAGATAATAATTCTGCTTGGCCTCACGCACCATTGCCTGAACCCGATTTCTTAATCTCTTGTAAAGATTGTAGTTAGCATCAGTTTTATTCCTGCGCCATTTTCTACGTTGTTTATTTCTTTCATTCATACAAGTCTTAATGTCAGGCGTGATCCAAGGTGCAGGCAGATGCTTCGGATGTATTATCTTGAGTGGTGCATGTTTATTGTAACAATTTAGTAGATTGTCATAAAACCAAGCAATCTTATCGTCAATCTCTACCAAATTAACAAAGATATTCCAGTTACAATTGGTAAGTTCAGAGAGAAAGTGATTCCAGCTGAAAGCACTGTAGTCTCTGACTGTGATCGTTCTAACGAGTGGCATTCACTTAGACATCGTTCAATTGGACACGTTGCAATTAGACACGTTGCAAATAGACACAGAATTTTAGACACGGTTCAATTAGACACGGTGCATTTGGACACGCAAGAAAATGCGCACCGTT